>NC_081803.1:7452654-7552055 GCF_963082965.1 Carassius carassius
ATGTAATACACTTTTAATATGTCTATCTTTAAAAAAATAAATAGGGTGTTCAAAATACTTTATATTTTTGGTGCATTGACAATAAATACAGTTACCACATACATTTCCAAGAGGTATTGTTCCTGTAAGAGTCCTGCTTGTAGATTTCTTCGGGGAACAAGCCCTAATTAGTCGATCCCTATGTTTCTGGATCTTTTGTAAGCAATAAGTGGAGGGGCGGGGATCATCATTTAGGGACGGATCATCTTGTAGAATATGCCAGCATTTTTTCACCACCCATACTTACATTGAAAGATTTTGGTGCATATGTATCCACCACCTGATGATGTTTCCCAGAAGCAGTATGTATGTCACACGGGTTCAGAATCTGAACAACTTGAGGGCTGAGTAATGACAGAATTAACATTTTTGGGTGAACTTTCCCTTTAAGGTACCAGATATCAATCATGTTCTTGCAAATTTCGAAATACATCATTCTTGTGTCATTCACTTCGATTACAAAGGACATTTCTTGGACCCAAAGTTTCGAGAAGTACTTTACCAGACAGCATTCCTTCACTCCCACCCACAAGAGTCAAGAGATATCACTGTGAGATGTTGAAGAAACTGTTTAGGGATAATCTAGATCAGAAGGATTGCGCAAACGGACTTCAGTTGCAATAATTTTGTGCTAATATAAATAGGTTAAATGCACTCTTAATAAGACTGGAAGAAAAAACCCTCATCATCGAATTAGGAACAGTGACGGCACAAAATTCAGAGTCTACGCATCCCATTTGGCAGGATTCACAGTTGGCATGTGTGAGAACATTAGTCCAAACCCCATGTGGAAGTATGTTAACCGCAGAGCCCATCTTACCTCAGATGCTATCCTGTGAGAGCATCATATTATTTATGGCTTTTAATAGGCTTTCTTCCCCTCAAGGCTAAAGACAAAAACGCAAGTCTTTTTCATTCAATGAAACTGGGAAATATGCAGAAGAAAAGCCAACAGCTGCTTCTAATGATCATCCCATAGAGTCTGGCAGGCAATGTCATCCCAGAGCACAAAACACAGCTATTTGCTTAACCTGGATAAACCATCGCTACACTTTTGCATGAGCTGGGATCGGTCAGCTTCTCCTGGGGGTTACACGCACTCAGGGTTTTTGCCATTTGCCATGTATGGATTTATTTTGAAACGTGTTCGCTGCAGATGGTTTGATTTCAGCTTGAATCACCCTGAAAGGATGTCAAAACAAAAGGTTGGGGGGTCTTCAAAAGTAACTAAACAGTTTTAAAGGAATGCAATGGGTTCAGTACAAGTTAAGCTCTATGGACAACATCTGTGGCATGTTGGCGATTACCACAAACAATATCAACTCATCCCTCAGTTTGTAAAAACATAAAAAAATGCATTTAGAAATCTATGGGACAGGGTTCAAAAGCTCATATTTTTGGTATTAATTTGTCTTTTAACAATATCCAACAGTGCATACACATACGTCACAGATGAACCTCTTTCTTGTCTTTCTTGTCTGACAATTTCCACCACATTTCAGTTGATGTATAGTATTAGAAGCATTCTGGGAAGCAAATGATGCTGCTGTAAATTACATTTTGTGTTAAATCCTGTCTTGCTAAGGCCAATTTCAAAGCTTGCATTTTATGTATCTTAAATGCACTTTATTTGCATAATTTGACAGAAAACAGTTTGATTAGACATTACATTTATTATTATTATTATTAATATTATATATATATATATATATCGTATTTTTATGATAATTATGACAAAATCGAAACTATAAGCTAAAAATTTACAAAAATGACACTGAGTAATAATTAATTATACGATTAAATGAACTTAATGAGATAAAATGTCATAATTATGAAATATTAAAATGTAATATAAGAAAAGCTGAAATGATGACAGTTGAAATCAAGATAAAAAATAGAAATGATATTGAATTTGAAATAAACACTAGAAATTACGAGGAAGTCAAATTATGAGGTAAAATGTAGAAATTTTCATCATAATTATGACTTAGTATCTTATACTTTAAACCTTTTATCTCATAATCATGAAGTATCTCATTATTTTTTATATCCTAATTATGTCTTTTTTATGCCATAATTATGCTTTACCAAAGCATTATTTATTTATTTTCGAATGTGGTGCAACTAGGCTATCATAATAATCATTTTAAAAATATAATATATTTTTTTATTAAGTTTTTTATACGTTTGTATATTGTGAAATGAACAGTGTTTGCAAGCTTTACATGGCCACCCACCTCGACACAAACATGGCCACGTTATGCTCTTTAAAAGCAGCACCTGTGTGTTCAGACTAGAATGATTTCATGGCAGATTCATTTGCAAAGGCATGTTGTCAACAGCAGCACTATCTGAATCTGATGCTATCGCTGTTGCACACTTTATGATGCTGGGAATGTAAACAGGTGTAGTGCCAACGGCAATATCAGACACACACATTCACACACTATGGCATCACTCAATGCGAGTCATGTGGAGCTATCTGCTCAACATCTTTCAACTGTTCTGATGTGCTGACGTTAAATCTCTCAGACTCTTGCATGACTCTGATAACATATGCAGTCCTTTACTGAAATCATGAAAACTGAAATTTGTTCCAACTAAATCAGATGGATGAAAGCGAGCGTTTTGAGACTTTTCAGGAGCAGTAAGCAGGTCATTTCAAGGCCTGGCCTGTTGGAGCATGATAGTCTATAACAGATCTTACTCTTTCACAGCTCATCAGCCACAAATAAGAGCACTTAAACCATATCAAGGGCATTACTGATTGGCCGGCATTACAACACAGATGTTTTCTCAGGAGAATGCCCTCAGTCCAAAACCTTGCAGTTTGCTTTGTTGAGTTGCTGTATTTCACAAAGCTTGTTTGGATAACCGTGGTTGCGTCACAGCCATGAACCATAATTTGCTACTTGCTAGTTGGAGGCATGCTAGTCATCAGGCACATTCTCACTCAGAAGAGCATTTGATTGGACAAAAATCAGTGTAGTTCAGGATGAGTCATTGATATTTTGGTCAGTTTTTCCTTAAGAGAAATAAATTAATTTTAAACATCAAAGTTTTCAATTTTTTGAAGTATATTAGCATAGATGACGTCAAAGATTTGTTTTATTATTTCATTATTAATTTTGTTGCATTTTTTCTCATTTTATTTTCTCTTAAAGGGATAGTTCACCCAAAAATGAAAATTTTACTTACCCTCAAGGCATCCAAGATCTGTGACTTTGTTTCTTCAGCAGGCAACAAACCAAGATTTTTAGCTCAAACCATTGCAGTCTATCAGTCTTATAATGTAGGTGAAAGCGAAAAACGGCTAAAACATACACAAAAAAAACCATGCACAAACAAAACCAAATTAAACCCTGCAGCTTGTGACGATACATTGATGTTATTTTCTTTTACCTCTAATTCACGCAATGTCTGAAATGCCAATGTTAACTCTCATAAGCACGTTCTGTTGTGCGCATTCAGAAGCAGGCGCATGAGGGGGCTTCTTCTTGCTTTATGGCGGATCGCAGACTTTTAAGTGCATTACCACCACATATCTCTCAATTTGATCATTGACACGCTACAATCTCAATTAGGAGTGTCAATGGTCCACATACAAAACATTAATTAATTGGGAGTAACTGGTTAGATCGGAGTTTCTTTCCAGAAGGTGCAAGCAGAAGTTGCCATTTGTTCATTTATTTATAAAATCATTTGGATCATTTACTATAAACTATAATTTATCATATAATCATTTGGTTTTGACTCAAAATATAGTATTAACTCTCCTCAAAAAAAAAAAAAAAAAAAAAACCTTCAAATTGCCTTTCATCAAGAAAGCTGGGAGAGAAATATGTCCAAATCATTCCCTCAATCCAAAACAAACATCTCTGATCTGTCTATACAAGATCAACACTTTGTCTGGCTGTTTGCTTATTCAGGGAACATGCAGAGTCTGAAATTTTTCTAATCTGATCTGATTCATAGTGATTATTTTGCAGTGATTTCACAGCATGTGATTGTTAAAGCTGGACTGCTTGGCAGGTCACAACTGCTACTTGTCTTTTTTTCTTAAAGCATTCACTGATACACAGTATGTAATAAAGAGAGCAGTCAATTATATTAAAAATATTTTCTGTTTTAATCTTGAATGATTACAGTGCATTGTGCAAGTGCTCAGGCATGCTATAGGACGCCTTCCACTGTATGATTAATTGTGATTTGCATCCTATGCAAAACTGTCAAACTGTCAAAAAAAAACTTTTTTGTGTAAGATGTTATGTATTTTACTGAGTACCTGATAACTGTGACGAATATTAATAAACAAACATTATTAACAGATTGCATGGATGTAGATATTATTCTACCATGAAAACATCAATATATATATATAAAAAGGCAGTGTGTGCAAAAGCAGAACTCACTCAACTGACTTGAAGCATAATGGAATGCAAATAGCTGTGTATAACTTTTTTAACTGGGATTGGTTAGAAATGTTCAACAATATTTTAAAATCTGAACTAAATTGCAAGCTGGATTGTGGCCTCTTTGGTTCCTTTATATACTGTACTGTAATGCAAAAAGTAATATGTTATAATGGGATGTTCACAAAGATTAGTAACCAGTTGATCAAAAATCACTTAAACATTGTCTCAAAAGCTGAACATTTGAGGCTTTTAAGTTTTTTAAGGGCCGTCTTAAATTCTTTGCTAGATTTGTCCCACTTATGAATGCCTGTCAATATATACTGTTTCCCCACACTCCGGCCCATGATTAAATAGTTGCTCGCTCGGTTTTCCAGTTGTTGGCATGGACAGTCTGCTCCGTTTTTCAGGTAAAGCACAAGCTTCTTAAGGTCCTGCTTATTCAGAGTTCCAAGCTTCACCGCCTTCCTCTTGTTTTTCAGAAAGACTTTTCGATCTAAGTTGTCTATTTTGACTTCCTTAATCTTCGTCTTGATTGCTACAAACAGAAAAATGTAAGTTTGAGAAGTCATTAATGTTCATGAAAGTTTAAGTGAGACAATTTCTTTGCACACCTATGAAGTTCTTATGTTATGTCTAAAACAGTTATGCAAGTTAAAACATTTATATATATATAAAAAATAAGCAAATATTTTAAGTATTTCTGCTTAAGGTCATAGTTGTATTTCTTTGCCATGGAGATGCTGAACACTTGGCTGTTTTTCATCATCTGTTGTCACATTTTAACCAAGAACTCATTCTATTTTATGTCTTTCAGATGCTATTCTGTACTAATTGTGCAAAGCTGGATGGTGCAATGTGTTATATCGCAATATCGTCCAGGGTGTGTGAGGATACGATTCTTGGGTACGAATCAAATTCTAAATCCAACCAAGATCAATAAAGAGTCTGCACACTTTCTCCTAAACTTACTCAATCAATTATGTTAAAACAAAAAAGGTCTTTTTACCGATCCCTGAGGCACTCCTCAAATCACTGGCTATCCAAGCACTGCATTATGAAAGAATTTAAGCATTTTAAATTGGTTCTTGCCGATGTGGATTGTGGATAACAATGTTTAGCATTACTAAAAACACAGAACATCTATCAAACACATTAAGTACTAACTTTTAAACTCTAGGACATGATCCACTGAGCTGCAAAATTTTTTTTATCCCCTGAAGCTTTATTTGCAAAAAAACATCTTGTTCTAGTGCAATGGATGGAAAATGGTTAAAAAAAAAAAAAAAAATTAGCCAGATTACAAATGTTTTAAACCGATATCTTTTTTTAATGTTATTCATGTTTTGAATTTATACTTTCAAAATAAAACAAGCTTTTAATTTTAATTATAAGCATTTTCGCTAGAAACATTAACATAAGCAAACTTCATAAAATTTCTGGTAAACTGAAATGTACTTCATTTGGTTTTATGTTAAAAAAGTATTTAATATAATAATTAAGTATAGTTTTATTATGGCTGAATCAACATGACTAAATTGGTTTACAACAACAAAAGTAATTCTTTAAAGCTAAGATTAGGTAGAAATATCAACCCGTTTAAGGTTAAAAGAAAATTCTATATTTTGATTTCCACATTTTACAGTGTTACACATAGACAGTCATCCTAATGACTAGAAAAAGCCTTTGTTGGGTTGGTGCTTGATAGCTTGCCGTAAAAAATAAAAGGTCCCATGAAATTCTTGCCAGTGGCAAACTTCCTGTCTTTGACAACATCTCAGACCCTTAAAAAAAGAACTTCTGGATTCTGACCACATCACTGGTTAGAAACAGCACTTTCAAGTAGCTCTTCTTTTTATAAATCTAAATAACTCCATTCGCTGTTGAAATCTAATAATCAACTATTATACTAATACTAGCATGTTGTTCTACAAAGAATAAATCAATCAATCAATTCTGGAAATATACAAGGAGAAGAAAGGTTTGACCATGCTGAGTTGCATTCAGAAACAAAACAATGGGAATGGAACAACAACAACAAAAAAGACCTATTCAGTTGTAAACAATACTGAACGCACAATATTCAGTGTTTATCTGTACTGTGGTCACACATGTTGTTATGTTTAAGCAGCACTACAACATTCTTACTGTCTCAAGAGAGAAACAGATTTAAGGAGTGGAAAGCTAGACAGTAATATTAGAAATATTTTTTCAGGCAACAATATTATTGGAAACAAATGTGTGGGCTAAAAACCTGGACCTGGGCAGAATCACAATGACAGGAATCAGCCGATCAAATTTGGTTCTCTTGAAGTCATTAAGCTCTGGCCAATGAAGCGCTCTGAAATCACTTGCGTTAGTAGCAGTATGCCGAAAAGTGTTTGGAACAAGATATGTTTTTCAGTGATTGATTTGTTTGTTTGAAAAGATCTGTGCCAAAGCCCTTCACATCTGAAGTGCATTTCAATATGCTTTAGCCAGATTTCCATAATAGGCTATATAAGGACTCATTTTCAAAATGGCTCAGAACTCAGTAGATTTTGACTTTGTAGTCAGTTTACAAGTTTATAATTTCTGTCTTGTTGGTATAAAGACTAAATATAATAGACAATAAACTGGAACTGGAAGATCTCACTAATTAAACTTATTTATGTTTTCTTTATTTATGTTGAATTTAATATAAATAGACTACATATTTAAACTAATAACTCGGATGCAATCTGAACTGAAATTTTGTTTAGGGTGATTTTTTAAATACTGAGACAACAATGTTGCATTAAAAATTCTTTACCAAATTCACTGGCACACATGTGTTCCAGAATTCCATCGGTGTTCATCTCATTGTCACATGGTGGACACACAGAAGTGGCACCTTCAAAAAAGAAAACAAAAAATATTATGCTTGCTTATCAACTTGAAATGTAAGCAATTGCAAGATTATAAATTGATCTGTAAATTTTGTAAATGTTTAATTATTTTAAAACTAAAAACCTTAGTACATTTAATAATAATATTCATCATCATCAATGTATTATTTTGATACTGTGTTTATGTGTGTTTAGTTTTTTGTTCATCAGAATTATTTTTCCTTTCATTTATCCTTTTTCAACTTGTTTTTTTACATTTCAAATTCAAAATGATGAGAAGTTGCAACAAATGTATCACTGCAGGTTATGACTTGATTAAAAAATGTAATTGATTTTAACAATGTCATGTTAATTAAGAACTAAATACATGTTATTAGCTTTTGTTTATTTGTTTGTAATGCATAATTCTTCATGCATCTTAAACGATCAGCCTTATCCAGCCATACACAAATCAAAACTTAAACCCAGTGATTCTTAGAATTTTCACATTTTTAAATAACAGTAACAAAATTTAAACAAATCAGTAAAATAGTAAACAGAAACGTATATGAGAACTGTGAAGACACCACATAAAAACGATATTATATTTTAGATAAACTAGCGATTATGACCATTTATATTTGCATAATATATATATATAATTTTATTTTTTTAGTACGATTAAAAAAAAAAAGCTAATGGGAAATTCAGTCAAATGACATACAGCTACAATAGCTACACACCTGGAGATGTATCCGTATCATTGCTGCTGGTGGTGTTCATAGAAATGCACACGTCGCCCAGGGGAAACTTGTCACAGTTGAGCATTTCAGGCCAAGGGAACCCAAACGCCTGCATTATAGGGGTACAACTGTCCCGGACGGCCTCGCACAGCCAGCGGCACGGATATATGGGTCTCTCGAGGCACACGGGGGCGAAGAGCGAGCAGAGGAACACTTGCGTGCCGGGGTGACAGGCTTTGTGCACCAGAGGAACCCAGCTGCCCGCTTGCTGCTTCACCTCAGTTATGGTTTCATGCTCCAGCAAATTGGGAAGCAGCATTTGGTGGTAGCCCACATTAAAACACAACCTCAGGTCCTCGGGAATGTCCATGCACTGGTAGTTTTTGTCGTCTTTTGGCCATAAATCCGGTCTCCATGTGATGTAATAATCCTCGGCGACGAGCGAAGGGAGGAAGACAACTGGAGCGATGAAGATCCACAGCTTGGGGAGAAGGTTCTTCATGGCACGTGGAGAAAATATAACAGTTATATCCACCTGCGTTGACTGTTGAGGCTTCGGGAGTATGTCTTTGCATTAGAGCTGCACAGGGCTGGACTGGTAATCTGGCATACCGGGCAAATGCCCGGTGGGCCGAAGCACTTGGGGGCCGGTCGATATAATATATATATATATTTTTTTTTAATTGGCCAACGACCAGCCCATAAAGCAGGGACAGCGGCCCATTGGTACATTTTACATACTGACACTGGGCTGGCCCAATCATCTCTTAACAGGCTTCACCCCTCCCCCTATGTTTCTTGTGTCAGATTCAGTCAGTGGCTCAGAGCCAGAAATCTGTGGATTTAGGATGGAGAAACAAAAGTGCAAAGTGTTTGCGGAGAAGTTGCGGGCCAAAAAATTAAAATTCTAGAGGTTGATGCCTCAACATGTGCAAAAATAACCGCCATGTTTAGTGCTGTAGCTTCAATTTCCAAGCCTACAGTACCTGACGACATTTTGCAAAAACAGGTGAACATAGCACATGGAGGAGAGGTGACTAGCCATGGCAGCGGCACCGGCGGCACCCAGGCAGAGGACCAGGTGTCTGATAGTGAAGTCAAGGAGGGACAGAGTGAGCAGAAGAGTGTAATAGAAATGGTAAGCATGGTAGCTACATGATTAACAGGGAGGGAGTGTTAATCAGGGCGGGTGCAGGAGGATAGTGTGATGATTTAATGTTACCTAAATGAATGAACATTATAATAAGACAACATAATCTGTCGCCTGTGTGGAGTAACACTTTATTTCTTCGTTCAAATCTATTAACAGTTACATGATTAAAACTGATCTTGAAAAACTGAGCGACCACATTTCTACATTAAACTCTGTAAAATGTTAAGTTGGTTTCAGTGCCATGCACTTAATGCCTCATCTGCGGTCATTCTTCAATAAGGTTCATTAGTTAATTACATAAGTTAACACATATAAATGACATAAATAATAATGAACAATATTTTCACAGCATTTATTAATCTTGGTTCATGTTAATTTCAGCATTTACTTATGCATGATTAAAATCTCAAGTTGTGTTTGTAAACATTAATGTACTGTGAACTAACATGAACAATGAACAACTATTTTTATTAACATTAACAAAGATTAATAAATTGTGTAATAAATGTATTGTTCACTCACTGTTCATTCATGTTAGTTAATAAATGACATCTTATTGTAAAGTGTTACCATTAATATTTATTCATCATACCGTTGAACTTGATAGTACCCCCCCCCCCAATGTTTCTATAGATATCACGATATATCGATATCGCGAATTCTTATGGCCACAATAACCGTGATATGAAAAATCTAATATCGTGACAACCTTATTCTCAAGTTTGTAGGGGTTTTTGGGAATGGAACGGTAGATATGCATATCTACAGGGACCACAAGGATCGTGTACTGGTTAGTTATGTCCGACCGATTGTGGTGGGCCGGTCTGAGCAAAAATGCCAGGGCCCTTTTTTTGTCCCAGTCCAGCCCTGGAGCTGCACTAACTGGGTTTTTTGGCGTCCTCGTTCTCCACAGTCCTGATATGAGAGAGAGTGTCGCGCGCTGCCGTTCGGTTGCGCGGCGCTAGAGTAAATGAGCGCGCTTGAAGGTGAAACAACCAATGGTAATTCATCCGGCTTGGCTTAACGCGAAGATTGCTCAATATGCTCGACATTTTTTTTTTCCTCATGCAAAGGGGCTAAAATATTTCATTAACCCCATGTGCCTACTAATCGAAAGATTTTTTAATATAAAGATCCGATTCAAAAGAATGATTCATTCGCGAATTGGGCATCACTAGAAAGATATTAAGTTCTTTATATTTGACACTGATGTTAAGAGGGTGATTTATGCATTCACAATTATAGTGTAGACTATAACCAACAATATATTGAATTAATGTAATTGTTGTAAAATTGTTTAATTTTTTTGACAAGTTAAACTAGTTCATGAGAGACCTGAGCTCAAATAAATAAATAAAACATAAAAGGTCAGTCAGTCACACTCAAAACACTCCATGAATAGATTTGTGTGTGTGTGTGTGTGTTCACTCCAGAGGATCCATTGGTGAGCTAGTGATGTAATGCTACATTTCTCAAAATCTCTTCTGACGAAGAAGCAAACCCATCTACATCTTGAATGACCTGACAGTGAGTGAACTTTTATTTTTGGGGGAACATTTTTGGGGAAACCATCTTGGTAGAAATGGCAAAACTGGCGTCTGAACAGCTGCATTTCTTTAAGAGGCTTCGGTTTGAAAACCTTTAGTGTAACACAGACTCATAAAATGTAAGTGAAAATGGCTGTATGGAGTGTGTCAGTGGTGCATTTGTGAAATGTCTGATCTAATTCTATAAAAATTCCACAGTCTGATTTATAACAGTGATTGTCAAGTCGGTCAATAACACCCGGATGGCTCTATTGCTACAAAGACACATTATTTAGAAATTATAATTAAGCATTTGCGACTTTTGGCTGGGTGTCTTGGACTGGGATGCAGATGCTTGCGAGATGCCCTGCATTGCATCTCCTTTGCTTTTCACAATGATTTGAGAGCAGCTTTTAGCCAAATATAACTTCAACCATTAAACGCCAATGTGGGCATTTCCTCTCTCACATTACTGCAGCTGTGTACTGGCTTTCATAACCACACAATTATTTCACAATGTTCATAATGAAGTGACCCCATGCTATCATGGGATGCCAAACTCTGCATCACTTAATATGTTTGAATTACACTTAGATCTATGTAATCATGATGTGTTTACCCGTCATTTCTCCACACTAGAAGATCTTTAGTGGTAGCAGAAGTATCCTTCCAGTGAGACCACCTGTTGTAAGAATCTTAGAGGACTGCATGTATAAATAAGGGTCATTCAAAGATTTATGAATGTCTCCACTCATGACTTGGCTGGAATCACATATTTTCCTGATATTTTATACAGCAGTCCTATTGGTTAAACATATTTTCTATTCCCCTGATTGCATTGGTGAAATATAAATAAAGTTGCAGAACACTATAAAGAATCCTTTAATGATTAAGGACTGAGTTGTGTTTTGGGGTATTTTATAATAGTTTTCTTCATAGAACCGTAGTCAATAAATTCAATTCTAAAACCGATAGTTCCCCAATATAGTAAAGCATGTTAAACATTACTTCACTGCTCCAACAGGTCATTATTTTTGTAGAAAAAAATATATATATTTTTTTTTTATTTTGCTGAATTAATGTTTAAATATCCTAATGAATTCTTAATATTTTAATTAAAAAGTAAACATGAACTAAACTTATTTCACCCAAATGAGTGTTATTATTATAAGAACTAAATCATAAAAAAGTTCATTACTTGAATAATCATTAAACATTACTTAATAAACATTAACTGAAATAAAATATAAAAAAATATATATTATAAAACTTATTTTCACTGAAGTAATAAAATAACAAACTTAAAAAAAAATCATATAGACAAATTTATATATATATATATATATACACAAACTTACAAAAACACACAGTATATATATACACACACACACACAAACAAATTAACAGTATATAAATGATACTAAAATAACACTGTCCAGGTTAAATTAATGCATGCAATGAAAAAAAGATTAATAAACTGCAACAACACAGAGGCATGGACTAATGAAAAAAACAGTGTTTCATAGACAAGAATGTTTACAAATACTTTTCAATTCTGGTCTTAATTAGAGTGCTGGAGTTTCCTCATTTGAAACTGATCAAAAACGCTGATGTGTGAATCAAACAACCGTTTAAACAAACGCTCTTGTCTCTTAAACTGCAGATGAAGTGCCCTTACAGCAAACCTTAACCACTCAGAATAGTTATAAAATTAAAATATTATTGCTATTTTTTACAAAATATTGTTGCTCTGACAAACCGGTGCACAGATCTCACAGCCTGTCAAGGTGGACTACAAGCTTATTTTATGTGCATACTGAGTTTATCCAGTGCCGCACGTCTAAGGAACTGAGTGATGGTGAAAACTTAAGGAATGGATGACCTCACTGATGTATCATTCATCATGTAAGGCTAACTGAACCACTGCTGTAAAATAGGTGCGTTTCCTTGCGTTCTCAATCAAGAAGACTTATCTCTGTTGTATGTCACCCTGTGTAAGTCATCCAAGTATGATTTCAAAAACACAGATGGAGACAAGGAGAGAGAGCTGGTTTAGGCTTTAACCATTTCTCCTTTAGGTTTGGCTCAGTCAAGGCCGGCCCGTGGCATGGGCGATCTTGTGACCCTCGTGTGCTCCTACACCCATATATTAAGCAAAATAATTTCTGACTTTTAACCTAATTTTAGTACTGATCTATCATCAAACTAATTAAAATAATGTTAGAATAAAACAAAATTGACATAAACGGAAAATCATAAGATTTGACAATATGTCCTGTTGGAATAGTTTAAACATTTTCGTCATGAAATTATACGTCATCATAAGGCATTTATTATGTATGGCGCACACATCTAAAATAGTTTTGCCATTTATGTGCTCTTAAAGTATCATTTCCAAAAAAAAGTGAAAAAATTTAATTATCAGGGGCACAAGGCAGGAAGCGACACAAAGAAGAGGAGCAGAAAAAAATATCTATATAGAGATAAAAATCACTTGTTAAAGTGTATTAGTATTTTAAGTATTAAATTAGTATTAATACTTGTGTATTAGCTTGTGATGTTTATATAGTTTTATAGTATACAATGTTAGCCTTTTTAGAACATCTTAGCTGATACTGACTGGATGTTCTTGCTTGAGTTAACTGCTTATTTAATTTCACTTTATTTTCTTTCAAATAAATTTAAGCTTCTGAAATTTTGTTTTGATATCAGTTACATTAGTTACTGCTTGCTTTTAATTCACCAAAAAATGTCTTAATGTTTTTTGAAAAAGACCATGATTAGGACTATAATCTAGCATTAAAAAAATTAAACAAGTAAGTTTAAATATGTCATTTTCCACTGTATATATGCACAGAATTGAAATGAAAGGTATGTGTATGCTAAATTAGATGGACTAGCTAACGTTAGCTAGCTGCCTAACATGTACAAATAAAATACAAAATGTAGCCTTAATTTTGTTGCCTTTGCTGTCTGTTAGACTATTTTAGGCATTTCATATTGCTCATATTTCCCTTTATTATAATAAGTACTTGTCACTGTAGGCATAGTTGTGGGGGTAGCTCATGTCTGGTCTCTTCAGTAGGCTTTTAACAGATTCACTCATAAAATACCTACAAGCCGCTTCAACATCTATTTATTATCAAAATGTATTTACTACTAATTTATGTAAATGAAAAATATAATTTTGCTCTTTGATTTACAAATCTTATTATAATCTTTTTTTCCATAATAGTTAAAGTATTTGATTTGGTGTCGCAGCGGAACTGATGAATAAACGCAAAGGTTCCTCCCGGACTGTGTTTTGTGGAGGACAGGAGCTGGAATAACAGGAAAAGGAGCAGCAGCAACTATGGCGGAGGTACGTGGATAAAAACTACATAGAATTACACTTTCCTTCTTGTTCATTCTCAAAAATGGACGTCTGAAGTAATGCGTTATAATCAATGTTTCGCTTTCCAACTATCCATGTAAGAGCGTTAGTGTTTGACTCGTTAGCGTTTCTCCAGTGCTCACTGCTCGTCAAAGATAAATATCGACGAAGATGACCAACTTTAACATTCAGATCCTTTCTTTAACTGTCAGTACACTCATATAAATCTACAAGCTGCCCCGTTTAAAACGAGCTTCATGTTGTCGTCAGATTTCAGTCGTTTTATGATGCTACAAGGGCGTTGTGAGTGCAGTTTCTGTGTTTGGGTATGATTTCCTGTGTTTTTAATAAGCAACTTTGATGATAATTAAAAACAAAAAGTTATTTGATCAGTAACGTTATATCAGAATGATTTGTGAATAATCCCGTGACACTGAAGACTGGAGGAATGATGCTGAAAATCGGCTCACGTCACGAAAAATGACATTTTAAAAAGCATTCAGATAGAAACAAGTTATTTTAAAACGTTGTAATATTTCACAATGTATTATTAATAATGTTATTGCTTTTAGTATCATAAGTGAACATGAGAGCATTTTTTTTTTAAATAATTAAAAATATAATACTTTCCATATTATTTTGACATGGGAAAAACAGTTTAGTTATCAGTTACTGATAATGGTTATTGGAGTGATAAAATTGAATATTTCATAGATTATCTCATAGGTGAGTGTCAACGTGTATGTCTATATTGCAGGGAAAAACGCTTTCAGTTTTAAAGTACTTAATTTTCTTAACCTGAGTTTTTAGAGATGGAGCTCACTGTTTTTGAGGACCGAAGTATTGTTATTAATAACCCATACTCTGGTTTCCTCCCCAGACGCACAGCTTGCAGGACCTGCGGCAAGCAGCTGTCGCCTCCAAGGTTTTCGTTCAGAGAGACTACACCTCTGGAACCATCTGCAAGTTTCAGATCAAGTTCCCGGCCGAGCTGGAGAGCAGGGTGTGTGGACACAAAGGAACCATTTACCACGTATCTGCATTTTACAGATGTCAAATATGTCTAAAGCTTTGGCTCATGGATTCTGAATATTGATAGTTGTGTCGTTGTTACAGATCAACAAGCAGCAGTTTGAGGAGACCATACAGACCCTGAATAATCTCTATGCAGAGGCGGAGAAGTTGGGCGGCAGGTCATATCTGGAGGGCTGTCTGGCCTGTCTCACTGCGTACACAGTCTTCCTCTGCATGGAGACCCACTACGAGAAAGTAAGATGATAGAGCGATAGGCACTAGATATCATCAACATCACATTGTCCATGTGGATTTCACTGGTGTGTTGAATTTATTCAGGTGCTGAAAAAGATTGCCAAGTACGTCCAGGAGCAGAATGAGAAGATCTACGCTCCTCTCGGGCTTCTCCTGACTGACCCCATAGAGAGGGGCCTCAGGGTTGTATCCTTCCTACACCGTGCGGCTCTTTCTGTCTCGTGTGGAAACATCATATTAAGCAGTTCAAATCATAAGAATAATAATGTTTCTTGAGCAGCAAATCACCATATTAGAATGATTTCTGAAGGATCATGTGACACTGAAGACTGGAGCAATGAAGCTGAGAATTCAGCTTTGCCTTTACAGGAGTAAATTACATTTCAAAAGAATTTCAGTAGAAAATATTTTCTTTAATTGTAATAAAATGTCACAATATCACTGCTTTTACTGTATTTTTAAACATGTTATTATGTAAGCCTTGGTGAGCATAAGAGACTTTTCACAAATCTTACCCCAAACCTTTGAATTGTAAAAAACAACAGCAACACCTTTGAAAGTCTTTACAGCACTTAATTTCCTTAACTTGAGTTATCAAAGGTGGAGATCACTATTTTTGAGGATAGAAGTATTGGTTCAAGATAAAACACACCAAAGGTAATGTTTTTTTTAATCTAAATATGATGATATCCAATATATTTAGTGCAATGCGGGGCTCCAGACTAACTAGTCTTACTAGCAGCACTGTAGCCTCTGAATAAACATTTTTAGGAGCACAAGCAGAAAATTCAGGGGCACACCTTAAACCAGCCTGCAATGCAATAATCCACATTTTCCCAATTTTAACAGTATTCCTGACAAATGCTTTGATGAGAATAGATAATAGATAAATAGACTTACTCATAGAAATGTAGTAGTATTATAATTTCAGATGGATATGACATACATGCATATATATATATATATATATATATATATATATATATATATATATATATATATATATGCACATGTATGATATAATTACCTTTCTTGTGAAATTAATTTTTTTTTCATGTTTATAGTACACGTTTGACAGTAAAGCACTAAGCTCTAGTTTCAAAGCTTACAAAATGAATTTTATTAACAACAGTTATGTGAAAAATCTATTTTTTTTTAATGTAGAAACGGTATATGATGTACTTTTATTAAATGTGCCATTATTCTTCTATAGTCTTATGTGGAACTGACCAACAACTTCAGTGATTATGAGCCCTTTGCACATTTATGAGCAAAAAGCACTTTGTAACTTTTCATACACAAAAAAAGCAAAACTCTGACAATCTGATTTCTTGACCATTGGATATCAATATATTTTATAATTCCAAAATATAAAGAAAAAACTATAAACATATGACTATTAAGCCAATAAGTTCTCCTCTGCTGCCATCTACAGGTTATGATGATTTGATGATTTTTTTTTTTTTTGTTCACTGCAGTATATTTTGGTCATCCCATTAAAAATAGCATTCAAATTGGACGATTTTGGAGCTTTTAAGTGCTGGAAACATTTGTGTGAAATGCTTGAAAGTAACTGAAAGCTGCTTGAATATCTCTCAAAAGGTTGTACAAACCCTGAACAATTTCTGCTACAAGACCACGGTTATAGTTAGCGTTCCTGATTTTCTGGTTTTCTATGTCAGTGCCGTTTGATCTGTTTATAACAGAGATTTCTGTGCAGAAATTGAATGCTTTTCATTAGATCTCGCAGCAATCTTTATTCATTCTGCTGCGAATTCAAATCACACTGCTCAAATGAGTAGTGCGACTTTGTTTCGCTTGCTGTTTGATATTTTTTCATATACAGAAGAAATGGCAGCACTTACGAGTTGAAAAAATTACTCGCTCCGGCATAAAATAAGCAAGGTTTTATTTCTTCCTGCAGGATCCTGTTTGGAACGTGATTATTGGCCTGCTGGATTCAGAACCTGCTTCTCCATCTCATGATATATCAAACATTTTGCTTCAAATGTAGATAGTATACCTTTTTTTTTTTCAGACCACTGATCCATTATTTTTTGTACTTTATATTTTACAGAGGGAGAGAGTGGTTATATTCTGTATCTTAGTGAGACTCTCCAACCCAGCTTTCCCTCAGTTAACAGCTTTCCAATGTCTAACTTAATCTGAGTTGTTTTAAATCTATGTTGTGCCATGTAATTTTATATTGCAGCTCCAGTGCGTTCCCTTCTCTTGTTTTCTGTATATACTTGTCTTGAATGGGAAGTATAGATTAAGTGCACAATGTTCAAAGTTGCATCTTGATAATTCTGATCTTTTGTGACAAAAAACTCAAATTTGTTTTTGAGGAATCTTTTCTAATTTGTGCTTGTTAAAATGATCATAACATTCAAGAAGAAGCTTCAGTTTTGTGTATGTGGAAATTTAAGACTGATAGTTATAGTTTGTTATATTTAATGATTTTCTGTAATTGTTTTAGTTACTTTAAGTCACTGTTCTATTCCATTCCCTCTACAAAAAACAGTTTGTGTATTCTTCCATGCTGTTTCACACTACATTTGACTATATTTACCAGTCAACTACTTTACTTTTATTGGGGTCTGCGAGTTAATCCTTATTACACACAAATGCCATAAATCCTTAAAAGGCATGGTTTGCATTTAATATTGCATCTCCAGCTTGTGTTTCAGACTGCTGTCAGGTCAAACTGTCTTTTGCGTAAATCTTTTTATCAGTGTTGTATCATAATGTCTTTTTTGAAAATCTTTTGACACTTATTTAAACTATGTATCGTACAATAAATAGTGTTTTCTTGAACAAATTAATTCCTTTGTCTGAAATGTTTTCATTATATATATATATATATATATATATATATATATATATTAGTGCTGACAAATGATTGTGCTGAATAGCATCCAAAAACGTTTTTGTTTGCATAATATGTGTGTGTACTGTGTATATTTATTTATATATATATATATATAAATACACAAACATTTATATTGTAACAAAATATTTACATGGACTTTTTTATCAATATATTAAAATGCGATAAAGATTCAGTTTCTCCAGGGTTTTTGGAGTTGAAGAGCTAATACAATTTAAAAAGTATAATTCAAATAAAACACTTGAACAATCAAATTTGAAGCGTTTAATTTGTTTACCTGCACGTGACCAGTAACTGGCATCAGACAACTGTAACTTCAAATCGTAGAGTACTTCAAATATTTTAAGTCAAAGGGGTTTGACTGACAAAAAAATGTGTATTAGTTTTTTTATTAGTGCGTCATACTCCAGTCCACTTGTTGGCGGTAAATGCACCAGAAGTGGTTTGCCATCCGCCACAAAACGGTATTCGAAGAAGCGAATACAGTGGTTGTTACTTGTTTCTGCGTTAGCGGTTGTCGTTTAAACTGAGATTAAATCGTGTTTAAATGTCTGTTTAGAGCGGCATGAGATAATTTGTCCAGTCGCCTCCTGAAACGCGTTTACTGTAATTGCGCGAGAGTGATTTGCTAAGCTAACGTAAGTTGCTAATGTTCAGGCGGTTAGATTCACGCTCAGATGTTTAATGTCCTTCAGCTCCCCTGATATACAGTAACCTAGTTGTTTGTATTTGACTCATGCTTGAGCAGGTGACAATAAAATAAGTGCTTTAAATTGAGGTTTAATTTTAATCTCCGCTTCTATTTTGTCGCAGTGAACACAAGCACAGAGCTTTATATTGCTGTTATACGACGTTTGTTCTTTTTTCTGTGTGGAGACTGAATCATCTCCTGTGAGTCTCCTCGGATAAAGCTCGTCCTCTAGCACGCTGGCTCTTCCTCGGGTCAATGGCTGTTACCTCCCCAAACAAGAGACTGAATTCATCCACACAATCCTCGAGGAGCTGGATGAGTTTGAACAGCGAGATGAGCACAAAAGGTAATTTCATCACACATCTGAAGAAGGGACACTGGCAGCACCTTCACTGATAAGATTACAAACGTTATTAAAATGTTTGACAATACTGTTGCTCATGATAGATATTTGAACAAGCAGTTCATACAGGGACATGAGAGCAACTTGGGCTGATAAACAGCCACCCAGAACACCCTATCAGCTGCACAGCAACACCTTAAAACCCCGTATGTAACAGCATAGCTGTAACCCCCACAGCAAGTCGCATAGCAGCATGCCAGAAACACTAAGAGCACCCTAGCAACTGTAATGCCTTGACAACAACCCTAACATAGTGCCAATGACTTTTACTTGTAGCATATACAGTGTATTTATGTATGAATATAAGGCTTTTGTGCATGTGTACTTTGGGCTTCCAGTCATATTGTCTAATTGAAATATTCGGATCTGTAGCATTCTACTCTTCCCTCCTATCCCGAGCCGACTTCGCTTTCTGATTCACCAAACCTGCGCGGATCATCCCAACCTCAGCACCTTCTCCGTGGGCGAGGGCTGCGCCCGCAGAGTTGTAGTGTGCTGTTCAGACCTCAGGTAAAGCTGCCAGAGTTTTAGTGTCTCATCATTGTGGTTCCCAAAATTAAGAAATTGTAATTACATTTTAAGATACTCGTTATCAGGCTGCAATTGCTTTTTATTGATTGCATATTATTTATTTATTATTTATTGATTCTCCTTCTTCTTTATAATCTTTTTTTAAGTCTTCCTTTCTTAAATAGTATACTGTTTATATAAGTTCAGAAAGTCTTCCAGTTTTGCAAGTATTCCCACAAAGACTAGTCAGGTGGCTATTATTACACAGAGAACTGAGAGGCTATACTGCATCTGACAACTTGATTTACACAAATCATTTCAATTTTAACAAGGTTTCTTAGCATTTCAACATGCTGCTGATGAACACCTTTGAATAATCACTCAGTGGGTTATTTAACCATGTATTACTGTCTTTGGAAGGCTTTTGTCTTTCAAACAAAATAAAGTAAAAAAAAAAAAAAAAATAATCAGGTTATTTTTTTGTGAGCCTAAAATATATTTACTTGAAGTACCACCTGAGATTTTAAGGTATTGAGTTAATTAAGTTAACACAATAGCATGTTCACTGTTCTTTGACGTTGGTTAATGGGCACATGACAAGAAAACAATCAAATAAAAGATTTTTGATTGTTTTTCTTAAATTATTTTAATTTAACCTCATGAACCCCCCAGCAGACGCTTCTCTAAGCCCGTTTTGTGCATGTTGTTAATAACCGACTAAAATATATTGACTTTTTCTAATTACAATCAATGAGTAGTCTGATTATATTACCTTAAAAACTACAGTTTTTGTCATGTAGTTTGGAATCAGTAAGAAACTACAGTTTGCACGTAAGCCAGCAGTGTGTGGTGCATCTGACAGGTTGCCAGAAGAAGACCAGAGAGATGTGGAGGGCAGATCCCATGGGCGAGCACGCAGTCGGGACAGAGACATGGAGAACAACAGGAACACGCGCTCACTGGAGCCCAGCTTCAACAGCAGACAGAGAGCCAGACGGCCAGACAAGGCTGTTTACATTCCGCGTGCTGCGAGACATAAGATAGATCTGGAACATCCAAATCCTAAGGTATCATCTGAGGAATCCTGCTCTGACGTTACTAAGGAACCGCTTGTAGCCAATCAGAAGCCAGAGGTGGACAGCACTGGCCAGGCTCTGGGTGATGAGGAGTTTGTGCAGCTTTCAAGGTCGGGTCCGTCACCGTGGCCTGCAGCCTGGGACCAGACTGTGACTTTTTTTAGCGCTTTGAAGTTAGAAGACGAAACAGATGAAATATTTGTCAACAACGCGTTCCTTCCCGCTGATGCCACACTTCAGCAGCAGGTCGTTGATGAAAGTCTGCTCTCGGAGGTATTGTTACTTAATGGGTATCATTCACTTATAATTGCATGGATTATTCGTACATTTCGTATTCATACGCACAGTAGAATGTCCACCTGATTCACAACCAATGAATTTATTCTGGACCTTGATCTAAATGTTATTGAATTGCAAGTAATCTAAATGAGTGACTGTGGGCCCAAGGTTAGTTACTTGCATAAACCCCCAAACCATCTCCACGTAAGATCTTTCCGTACAGCTCTCCTCTACAGCCTTACATCACTCTCAGCAAACGTGAAAAAAAATGGTAAATTAAAAAAAACATTGATAAAAACACATTAAACATGTATTTTAGTTCGTTTCACTCCGGAATAAATCCTTTAAATTGAAGGATATTCGGAACAGAAATAATAATAGAAGTATAAAACAAACACAAATCAAAACTAAATGGACTATAAATGCCAAACCTAAACAAAATTTAATGCAAAAACAAAACTTTAATTCAGCACAAATCCAAAAGTCATGATTTTCTTGCTTGATGTTGCCTTATAGTAGTTACACCGCATTCAGATGATAATATGTTCTATTCTGGAAAATACAGTAGTATAGAGATGAAATATCCATGTATAAAATTTCACATTTGTAAGTCTACGCAGAGTATGTGATTTTGTGTATGTGTGGTTTCAGTTGTTCATAAATCTTTGTAAATTTAGAATAAATATTACTACAAAACTTATCGATGAATCATGACTTGATTGTGAATACATCTCAACTTTATTCTGTCTGTTCTCACACATCTCATTCATTCTTCTTGGTGGTTAGATCAAAGCCAAACTCAAGCATGAGGACATCACCATACTCAACACCTGCAGTGATTTCCCTGCCTATGCAAACATCTGGCTTGACCCACAGGAGTTCGGCCACGTCATCGAGATCTACGACTTTCCCGCCATGTTTAAAACCGATGATCTCCTTGATGCCTTTGCTGACTATAGGTGATAAGTCACCTCTATATTGTGACAGAAAAAGTAGCGATACAGATCTATAAAGTGACCGTTGTCTGCTTGTATTTCCAGTGACGGGGGGCTGAAGATCAAGTGGGTGGATAACACTCGTGCTCTCGGTGTGTTTTCAAGTCCGTCAGCAGGTATCTTTTAATAAGGCTGTGTTTTTTCCATTCTGGAATCAAGAATTATGATGATTTATTTTCTTATGTTTGACAAACCCATTTTTGGCTCTGTTCAGCTACACAGGCTCTCTCCATTAAACATCCCATCCTGAAGACCCGCTCGCTGCAGGAGGGCAGCCAGAAAGCAAAGTGGAAAGCAGCCAGACGTGCAGGTATGAAAGCCACAGAAAAGATGCTTTACACAAAGATGGATTCACATTAGAAGACATTAGTGTCCACATTTAAAAAAGAAATGGCTTAGACACCTGAGAAGCCCTTTTAAAATGTACTTTTTTTGTAAATGTTCATATGGTTTAAAAATACAGTAAAAACATTATTATTGTAATTTAATTTGTAATTTTTTTAATATTCATACAAGCACTGATCTGTATGTCAGTAGTATACAGTAATGATGATATGTCATCCATACAGAGTTCATTCAGCCGGTGAAGGAAAGGCCACGTACGGACACAGTGGTGGCTCGCAGGATGGTGGCCAGAGCGCTGGGCTTGAGAGGGAGAAACAAATTCAACTGAATAAATAAAGTTTCACTTCAGTTAATACTACACTGGGAAAATGACAAATGTCCTTGACATTAACTACAGCACCCAGACCTGCTATGAAGACGCTCTGAAGCTTTATTTTAGCTGCAGAGCAAATGGAAATTCTCCAGCGCATGAAATATATGTGGTCTCCCAAGTTTCCAGTTTTAATTGGTTGAGTTCTGTACTATTTTAGGAAACGAGCTGATAGTATGTTAAGTGAAGATTTATTTCCTGAGTGAGTTTTGGTAAGCACTCAGAGAACTTGTGTTCTTTCGTCTTTAGCGGGAAACGGCCATGCTGTGTTTCTCCACACTGACAAGCCCAGCATCATTCAGCATCTGGTCCAGCCATGATAAAGAGATCCTTTTTATTAACTTCAATCTTTTTTTAATACAGATAAGCTCTTTTGCTCATTGGATTTCCTGAACGTGTGTCATCAGGACCACAATATTGAATCTAATGATTAAATTAACAAGACTGTGTGTATGACTGCATCATAGGAAGTTCTTGTTGTTTCTCACTTATTTTCATGTTCAGCTTGTTTAATTTGAGATTATAATTTTGGTATACTATATATTTGTATCATATAGACAGACTAAATATGAATAATTGTGTTTTTACATGATTGGTTGGTTTTCTTCGGTTATTTTATCTATACTTATTTAAAAAAAACTTTTCTGTTTTGATTAAACGTTTCGTTTGGTGGTGTTTTGATTGGTGTCATATCTTTGTTTCCACACATTTTCCCACTGAACAACATTGGTTGTCTGGTTAACGTAAACACCATCCTCCAAATAACACACATGAATTGCTTTTATTATAGAAAACAATGCAATAGTTTGACCAAATGTGTTGTTCAGTCATAAACACATTGCATATCCGAAAACCATTGAACTGGTCATAAGTACCCTCATAAAACGGAGGGTGGATGCTTCTCAAACTGGCTCACACACACAAAAAAAACAATTGTTACAGTTTCACACTGCATTCACAAAAGTTGACAAAATGTAATTCCTGACTGAACATAATAAATTACTTGACATGTTGGATGAATAAACCACAAAAGAGTTGCAAAACATCCAGAAACCGGGCTGAGTTCATGAAACTGCAGGCTTTGTGATTAAGTTATAATGCAGGGAGAATCCCATTATGACCGTTACAGAATGGGTTGGTAACCACTACAAGCATTTCAAGCACCAAAAATGCAAAGTACAGTACATTATTTTAGGAATTTAAATAGTTTCTATTCAAAGCAAGCTTGATATAGCGGGGACCTTGAGAGAACATGATGTACTTCAACCTAAAAGAGCAGCAGTCTCTGCCTTCGAAGGGCTGGAGTCTCTCTAGTGGTCAATCATATTTGAATATGCAAGCAGCGTCCTCCACTGAGAGCCTTTGTCCTCCCTCATCCGCTCCTATCTGAACTGCAACTGATTGCTCATTCCAGGGTATTCGTCCATGTCTGAACTCCGCGAGCCACCTGCAAAGAGGTAGAGGTTGTATTCTTCACTTCTAACAGCTTTTAAATGATCCCAGCCAGCAGACCTTCAGTTATTCTCAGCTCACCTGTTTGACACTGGTACGTCCATATCCTGTATCCATCATAGCGGCACTTGCACTTCATGAAATTGTTGGTATAATCTGATTCGGCTACGTCGTAGTTAGGATTAATTACGACCTGTGTGACAGAATCATGTCAGTACAATTACATTTCCTGATGTCTACACTGAAAAATTGGTATAGAAACTATTTCTTTCAAAAAAAAAAAAAAAATGTAAGTAAATAAAGCAGTGAATGAAACTTCGAAGTAGAAAAACTGAAAACATGTAAAAACTTGTAAAAACATATCACAGTGATTTTTATTTACAACTTTTTGTCTTCACTTCAGTTAAAACGCTACCTGGAGAATATAGTCTCCTGGTTTGACATCTGTGATATCAATCCACTGACAATCAATGTCATGTCTGTAGGTGTCCCAGCAACCAACGGTGATGCCCTGTTCACCAAAGTTGGCACAGGCATACCGCTTCTGGATCCCTGGATCAAAGAAAACAACCAGTAAGATCTGTGATGTTTCATTAAAGCTGATGGCTTTTTCTCATTCGTCATCTCCTATCAACCTTATTCGTCAAATCGAAAGTAAGCAGACGTGCAAGACTTCCGCTTCATTAGCCGCTATATAGAAATAACGAGAACAACAACAACGTGCAGTAAATGGTAAAACTGGTCGCAATACGTTCATAATTAAGATAATACATTAAAATAATATGGTAAGTCACACCAATTTGCAATATCAAGCAGCAAAAACGAAAGCCAGACCCATAAGATTTACAAATTGCTCTTAATGGAAAAATAAGGTGGATATGGCAAAATATATTTCTCTGGCAAATATGATGTAAAGCTCAGTTGAATATATATATATATATATATATATATATATATATATATATATATATTGTATAGTGTGTATTTATATATATATATATATATATTGTATAGTGTGTGTATTTGTGTGTGTGTGTGTGTATTTTCAGGGGGAAGAAAATGCTTTTCCAATGTTACAGTTACAAATTTGATTTATAGTGATTATTAATTATCATTATTAATATTTTTATATTGTCATTTTTGAACATTGTAAAGTGTGTCGCTTGTCGATTTTTATTTCAATTTGTTTCTATGTTCACGTGATTGATATGTTCAATGTTTCAAAAGTTTTTTGGACGTGTGATTGTAGTTTCTTGGATTGAAATATATGGAGGACAAAATACATATTTATAAATAAACAAAAAATGGCCAAAAAATATATATTGGTAGAAATTACAGTACATTTGCATAAAAATATTTTTAAACACAAACACACACACACACATATATATACATTATATATATATGCATATACAAAAAAATAAAAAAAAAAATATATATATATATTTAAATCCTTTTTTTGAAAATGTTTTTTTTTTTTTTTTGCCCTATGGACTTGAACTTGTAATGGTACAACTGTAATGGTATCCGACCGTCCCATAAGCAGTTCTCACCCTCATCACACTGAGTGTCCTCTAGACAGAAGCTGGCCTTGTGACCCTCTGCCACCTTGGTGCCGTTCAGACTCAGCAGATCATAATGGGTGAAGACCTCTATGCTGTGATAATGCCTGCACAGAGACACAACAAAACAATAATACGAGACATTCAACATTGGCACATCGGCACAAATTAATTTGTAACATCATATGTTGAAATCTCCATATATGTGTTTATTTTATGGTGTTTACTGTGGGGTCTAAGGCCTTGCCTGTGACACTCGTGCCAGGTCCAGGCGTGGTAACCCAGTTTGGGTCTGAAATCTGATTGGCCAACATTGTGGATCTGGGAGGAGAAGCGGAGCAGGCGGCGGTAGGAACTGTGGTCGTTCTTTTTGGCAGTGCTGGACAGGCAGTTCTCCTCTAGGGCACACTGTAGAGCGTACATGGGCCGGTCCTCTAGATAGGTGGTCTGCTCCACTAACTGAGCGTTCAGCACCAGGTCAGGAGCCGCTGTGAGCGATGAGATCAGAGGTCAGACAGAGCAAATCCCTCCATACCTATCAGTCTAGACAACCACCGCAGGTTAGAAAATCCATCTTAAATTTAGTTTCAAATAAACAACCAAATCAAATCAAATAATCACTAAATAATGACTTTTCTTTATATTTTATGTCACAGTGGAAATGAAAGGTAAAGTAGAGTGCATTACATTATGAGACACTACAATACTTTTTTTAGTCATTTATGATAAAACACAAGGAATGAAATCACTGTTCTTAAGAGCATGATATTCAGTCAGAGGAGACTGTCTCACTATCAGAGCAGGAGACCCCAGCAGCGAAGCGCGCTCCTCCTCTGGGGCAGTTGATGTGTTTGCCGTGATGAAGACACTGAGGAAGACTCATCTCAGTTCCTGAGCATCTGACCCCGCTCATCACAACATTGTCTGCACTTGCATCTCCAGCCCAGTACCACGTCTCCTATACAAACACACGTTACACATGAGCTGCTGAGATTATCAGAGAAATGACTGCTGTCATTTAAGTCACGCAATATATTTGCATTCTCATTTAAATCACATTTTTATAATATATGGTTTTAGTTAACTATAATAACCCTGATGCCAAACTAGAAGACAGATATCCGAGTGTCATTACAGCTGCTCACCAAACGAGGGCTGTTAAATCACGTTTTCCAGATCGACTGAATGTTCCTGAACGTGATTTGAGCATCTGCTCTCAAGCTTGCTTTTCATTACAGCTGTTGCACAAGTTTAGAGGTCTGAAACATAAGACGTGCTGTACTCCACAAGATGGGAAAGTCTCTGTCAGTGTTCTTGACTGCACGAACATATGTTCATGATGAGTAATCATCAGGCATTATGGTGTGTTTTCCATCTGTTTTGACTTAGACTGCACAGCGCTGAGTCACAGCCTCCTCGGACAGATAAGCCGGCTGGACTCCCGTCGTGGGCAGGGAGATGTGGGCACATTCTGTCAGACTTTCCATGTGCTTCCTTCAACTCTCCCCATTGTAAAAACCCTCCACACATGCTGTCTGGAGAGACCCACTGGTCCAGACCAGCAGACAAATGTTTAATGGCCAGTCCGACATCTGGAAGCTGTATCTTTCACTTTTCAAGCTTGGAAACCAAGAACGTGACCTACAGCATGTAGCTAAAGAAACTTCCCTATTAATGCATCATTTAAATTGCTTTTAAGTCCCTTCTAAGGCTGCATTTATTTTATCAAAAACGCAGTAAAAATAATAATATTGTGAAATATTATTACAATTCAAAATAGCTGTTTTCTATTTGAATATATTTTAAAATGTAATTTATTCCTGTGATGCACAGCTGAATTGTCAGCATCATTACTCCAGTTTTCGGTGTCACATGATCCTTCAGAAATCATTTTAATGTTGATTTGCAGCTCAAAAATATTTCGTATCCTTATCAATGTTGAAAACATTTGTTTAGATTCATCATTTTTGTGGAAACAGGATTCTTTGATGAATAAAAAGTTCTAAGGGACAGCTTTTATTTGAAATAGAAATATTTTGTAAGTATACATTTCCTTACTGTTCTGATAAGTCATGAGTTCTTGATGAAGAAAAATATGTATTTCTTTAAAACAAACAAATCAATCAAGCAATCATTCGCAGTGAACCCAAACTTTTGACAATTAGTATATTTGAAAAAGTAAGCATTTTACTTTACAAAAACACAAATAATAATAATAATATTAATAATAATTTGGAGAAAAAGACCCCCCTGAAATTCAGATTGACTAGTTGGTCAAGCTTGGTCAACCACTTCACCAGGAAGACCATCATAGCTGTACAGATTTACTTTCTACATTGTCCTGGTCTACCCTGCTGAAAGACAAACCAGAAAACCAGCCTAGGCAGGTTTAATCTAAACTGGTCTTAGCTAGTTTAAGATATACTCTAAAACCAGCCAGAAGACCAGGCTGGGAGACCAAATAAGACCAACATATCAGTTTAGGCCTGTTTCTATAAGCAGGGCACAAGTTAAACCAACACCACACTAGCATAAGCCTGCATTAATCATTATGCTAGCCATTTCAGGAGGGACTTATAATGACCATGACAGGAGATCTAACTGCATTGTGGCCCAAAGTTGAAGCAATTACTGCCATAATGTCTTGACATATGGCCATATGCCTCAGCTAGTGGCAAATTTCAGTCAGCCATCATAATAACACTTAATCATGGCATTAGCCTGCAGAAGCACTTTATGGTTTTCCAATTTCCACTCGTAAAAACACCCATCAAGCTATTCCCTCCATACCATTTCTAATGCATTAATCGTTTCCAGGCCTGCATCACCATGAGTTCGTCTCTAGTCCAGCTCTAGACAGTCTGTGTGATCTTACACACATATTCAAAAATTAATTATTGAAATGAATGGGATTTAATAGGGTAATGGCATCCAGCAAACTTGTGGTGGATGATATGGGGACGCCACACTGATTACATTAAACCATCACATCTACACCAAATACTCCATAGTAGTCTCAGAGTGATTCGAACACTATGATGACTCATTCATGAAACAATGCATTGTGGTTAGTTTAGCACACTTTCAGGTCGCCCTTCATTGGAAGGACTTTACCTCTACATCTCTACACTGCTGACAACAGACAATGGACCTTTTCTGGTGAATTTATGGAAACTTTGCAGCCAGAAAAGATTAGAGAGCACTTTAGTGGGTGGACTTACCTGAAATGCTTGGCTGGCGAAGCCTAATCCCAGCTGTCTGCAGACCACCATGGCCTCGATCATCCCCCAGTTTTCACTACAAATGGTTCCCCAAACCAGAGAACCATTCTTCTCAGTCAGAACCTCCACACGTCCCTCGAATGGGTTTCTTCCTCCGCTCAGACGTATCTGTAGTAGCCAAAAGTATCCATTGTTTCATAATCTTAGTGACTCATGGATTGCTAACTATTGTTAGAACATTAACTGAATATGTAGGAAGAGTCCCTACCCTCTTCTGGAAACCCATGGCAGGTATATTACAGTGTACAGCAGCGTCCTCCTCGTGACTGCACCCCAGAGCATCATTATTAAAGTAACAGTCAGTGAGAGACTTCTCAAATCCAGAACACTCCACCTCATTCATGTGGACCGGACCCATTCCTGAGAAAGCACACACATCCATAATCAGTTTTTAAGTTTACATTAATGATGATAAATAATGGGGCATGATGCAGTTTTGTTTATTTGAAGTTATCTTCCGATCACATCAGATGGCAGTAATCACTGTGCATGGATTTTTGGAGGGTGATTCGGGAGATCTGAAGGAGTCTTTGTTTAGAATAAGCAAAGAGTTGTTGATCATACGCTCAACTTTTAAATACATGAGAAAATAAAGCCTTAAAATACAACAAAAGGACCTTTGTTTGGGAAGAATGCATTTTAATATGAATCAAAGCAGACTGGGGACTGATTTAAAGTAGTTTTCATAGCTAAAAGCTAAAGTCAGTTTAAAGATTGATAGCTAATTTCTATGCCACAGTCAATAAACCCTTTTGGAGAAAGAAGAAAGCATTGTTCTCATCTCGAAATTCAGTGCTCAATATAATTTTTTTCAGAAATGAGTAAATATTTTATCTGTTGGATATTTCCTACAGCGTTGCCTATATTTAATATGTTTAAATGATAGTTAATTTCATTGTGATTGCAGTGAAACCTTACTGTATGCATATGGATTAAAAGATGTTCACGTCATCTCTCAGCAAGTCCTTTGAAATGGATTTTAAACATGTCTAAAAACCAGCTGTGGAGCAACTATATCCACATGCAGTTGGAACACAGATGTTTCATGTCTCCTAGTGAGAAAATGCTCAAAACATCTGCCTCTCATATGCCTGATCAAAGACACTTCAATAAAGAGCAGTGATCCATGAACTCTGATGAATGCCAGAAACCATAGATGCTGCTGTTTTAGATCAATGTTTGAATGATTTTTGCTTCCTGCTTATACATTAAGATGAACATTTTAGAAATCAAGATAATGGAGTTGACTCTTGATTCTCAATGCCCTTCATATCAAAATAACTGATTCTTATTGGACTGACTCCCAACTCTCCCCATGATCCATTGGTTTAGAGCCACTGATATAATGTATTAACTAACCTTGTCCTAACTTCGCTCCAGTGAGAGCCTCTTTAGCACTTCCAAAGCCCAACTCTCGACACACGACGGTGGCAGCCCTCAGGTTCCAGTTATCATCACAGACCGTTCCCCAAACTCCATTCTTCAGCACCTCCACTCTCCCTTCACCAATATTCGCACCTCCCCGCAGACGCACCAAGGGTTGCTGCAAAATCAAACGGAAGAAATTAGCAGGATGATCAATCCACACGCTCTCAGTGACCTGTTTGTTCAGTCTAGCTCTCTCTGTATATGAATCGGATCCAGGTGATTCAGCATTTCGGATGATTTTTTTCCCATCCCTTGTATAAACACACTCACTTCAGATGTCTGGAGCATGTTTGAATATTGTGCAATCTCCTTTTCTTTCAAAAGGAAATGTGATTTAATCTACTACATGACTGAAGTTGTCACTATGATATCCAGGCTCTACGAACATGAGCAATATTGTTCCTCCACAGGAACAATAATGGAAGAGGAAGAGACTCTTTCCAGAAAACTCGCCAAACATTCCACAACCAGAAATCATCTCGGAGAGGGACTGTAAACCTAGCATTCAACTTTCAACCTTCTAAAGATGTTTAGAATGAAAAAAATGTAAAATTAATTTGCACGGGTGCATTAGTACAAACAAGTAGTCTGTGAAGCCAATGCTAACCGCGAACAGTAGACAGTCCAAAATACATTTTCAATCATTATATCATTGCAGAGGTCAGTGTAGATTCTTAGGAAAGCTATTTTTATTCCAGCTAGTAGCATTAGGGCGCTAATGCAAACTTCATTTTCTGAATGTTGTTCATGTCAATGACTCATTATTGTTCATAATGGACATGTTCTACAAAGTTTAATGCCATAATATAATATAAAATAGTAAAATATTGTTGCTTCTCTTATGAAAATGAACCATGGTTTTACTACACATAAAACCAAAAAACCATGACTAATTGTTAACCCATGGTAAACACAAATTAACCATGGTTTGCTACACTAACCATAGTTTAACCATGGTATTCGTAGTAAAACTGTGGTGAAAGAAATGGTAATCAATACAGCAAAAAATCATGTTTACTTCACTTTTACAACAATAAAACCATTGTTCATTTTATACTGTTTTTATTCTTTCATCACTCTTTTTTTGCTGTTGAGAAGCGCCTTTAAATCATGCAACTGCTAATGCTAATGCTTATGTGCTGTTGATTGTACATGCTATGAATTACTATTTTCTATTACCTCTTTTACCTGATGGATATGTTCTAGAAAGTCTAATATAGGCTAACATGGCTTGTTTCTCAACTGTCTGTCTCTGAGGCCAGTGCTAACCAGATCAAAGACAATCATGAATGACTTTTCTTTTTTTTTTGCTGATGACACGGAGTAGATTCTTAGGAAAACTGTTTCTATTTGGATGCTAAGCACCGCTAGTGATTACACTACCAACCTCTGGTCTGTAAGCCTTGCGGAAGCCAGTGGAGGATGAGGGGGCAAAAGCTCTTCCAGGCACACAGCTGACCACCACAGGCAGGCCATGTCCACATTCGACGTTCTGCTTGGGCTCCAGGGCTTTGCCCAGCCTACAGCTAGACAGGTGGGCTTCATTTCCTGTGCAGTTCACTGAGAAACCCCAGTAGTTCTTTTTCTTACGCATGGACAGTGATCTGTGAAACAGAGCCACGGATAAAGATCAGTCGTGCTCCAAAATAATTAACAATGGAATTAAATACATATTTCAGATATTTAATTCTTGTTTAGGAGGATATCACAACCATAATTCAGAGGGGGTGTTATGATTACAACAGAGACCAGATATCGCCTGTGGCAATAATGCTGTGCTAACCCAAGAAAACAAGACATTTCCCAGGATTCCACAGTACAGAGGAAATCCTAGCTCAGCACGGGTCACCAAACCTCTTGACTCAAACAATCTGTGAAGCCTGCAGGTTTCCTTTCCTCCAGATTAGGAAATCATTAAACACTCATTTAATGAATACAGCATGTTCTGAGTTCAATACAAGTCTGTTAAAACTTTTCTGATATCTCAGTTACATTTTTGGTACTATACGGTGACCGTGATGCACGGAAATGTCCTTTATGATGTCCTACTCATTGCAAAACTCTGTTTCTCAATGGCATGAATAACATTAAAGGCCCAGACTTAACATAAATGGAGTGCCACTGAGGAAAAGCGAGGTTGTGTGGCCACTGGACCTTTATGAAATGTTCCAACAAACAAACAAACATAGACAAACCTCACCTTTAAATACTTTCTTTAGTATGCTGCTGAGTTTAGAAATAAACCCATGAATACATTAAAAAAAAAACATTTTCAGAACATTTCCTGGAATGTTTTATTTTTAGAAAAATATAGACCCTGGATATGAACTTTCACGTGTTATAGTGTGTTTTAGTGTGCAAATGTGGTTAAAACACACTCAAATGATAATTTATAGGCTTTTTTACAATAAAGTGTCCTTAACAGAGTTACAGTGGGAACACAATGTTTTCTCTGCTAGATGGAAAGTGGCCAAGAATTATGTTGGGAAACAATCTGGCCATGATTCACTTGGGCAGGCGTTCACACACATCTGAGAACTAACTAACGCTTGTTGCATGGTAACTTTAAACTTTACAAAGTTAATGTTACTTCTGGGGAAACCCTAAAATCTCTGTGCGTGTCTGCTTTCTTTCTAGTCTGTTTTTTCTTAATTTTCATCCTAATCACAAAGGCCTGAAAATGTATCTTTTTTCAAAGGGATCAAATTCATGTTTTTTACTCATGGTCGTTTGTTATACAAAGCAAAACTTTTCCTTACTTGTACACTTTGTTGTTGTACTTCTTCTCTCCGGGGAATCCGTACATTCCACAGACGACTCGGCTGTTCAGGGGGGTCCACTGCTCATCGCAGATCTGCCTCCATTTGCCCTGGTCCTTGATCTCCACAAAGCCTTCCGTGATGGGTATGCGCTTGAGATGGGATGAAATGGGTCTTACACGGATTTCTTCCACCCGTTCTTCAAGAGTCTGGGGAGGATAAAACAAAAGAGCACTTCATCAGTCATTATCAGAATTCTCACAATATTCTCAGAATGGATCTGGTCACTTTCTTGTGTAGCAGTAAATTACTTGGGGAAAGATCTGGAGATGATCCAGCCAATTTTTAGATCAGAAGGTGTCTTCTACTCCTTCAGGGTGGATTCTGAGGGCCACATGGGGAGCCCTCATGACATAAGAAATGGCTGACCAGAGTTGGAAAGTTGGAATTTGACCAAAAACCTAACTTCAATATCTCTCAAAACATTCTTAACCAGTCTTACGTTGGTCATCCTAGATTTTGATGACCTGTGTTCGACTCTCAAGAACTTTCTTTACTGTAACACATAAATCTGTCATCGAATCCATTAAGTTACAGCAATCTTATAGCTTGGAGGAATATTAGCTGTTATAAAATTCAAAAGCATCTTTGTTAGCTCCAAAAAAATACCCTCACATGTGCCCTCACGAAGGCTCTTTGCAATGATATCAACTGAAAGGAATGTTTTAGATGTGTAAACCCAGCAATGTTGTAATATTAACGGGGAGGCGGTTACCATACATGATTCAACTGACCACGGTAAACATAAGACGGAGACAGCAGCTTCTAATTTTATTTTGGCATGTGCATATGTGTGTATGAAAGAAAAGAAGTGGAGAGAAAGTTGGCAGATGAGATAAAGACAAAAGAATGTGGAGGCCTCAAATCGACCTAAATGCTCTAGACGCAGAGTGAGCAGAAATGTTAATATTACTATATAAAGGCCAGACCGATGGGTTGGGTACGGTTTAAGTGGGCTCTCGAGTCAGACACATCACTGTTTGCTTAAGCACTGGAAGTCTGGAGGAAATCAAAGAGCTGAGTGTTGAAGCTGAAGGTGTGAGCCGGGGTCATCCAGCTAGATGTGAGGAAGAGCCTACACCTGTTGCCTGATAGCATGACCTCCGCCTAAAGAAATCAGACCAGACACCTACCACTGCATATTTTTTATATCAAAGAGACACCCTGTTTAATCAATCTCAGGTTTTGCCTGAATTCAGAAGTTGATCTACAACAATGACACAGGTACATCTGAACTTGCTGATGAAAAAAATACATAGGATTTAATAAATCCTCATATTTATATATATGCAATGTTGTAATCTGCCTGACCGATGGGATGACAGGAGCCATTAAGACATCAAATCCAAGGTTTTGGGGAAATTCCTAGAGATGCAAAAGCAAACTGACCCTATTGAGCTAACTGATTTGAACATGAAAGGTATTTTTGTGTTCCTGTAGCTCATTTCTTGTGTCCGATTCACAGTGAACACAGATAAAATGAACAAATTTTATGAAGCAAGCAACTGCTTCTACCACTGCTCTTCACCTAATGCAAGACGTGCAACCCCTTTAAAAAGATGTCTGACATTGCTGGAAATAACAAATAAAATACTGAAAAGTGCCAGAAACCCATTAGCCATCAAGATTACAGTTCAGGTCAAAGCAAATCCCTATCAGAAGTCTGTCCAAAATAAGTTATGTGAGGTACCTTCATGCGCAAACGCTGCCTAAAATTATTTTGCTATTCTGCAATGTCACTAAAGCACTAAATTTTTGAGATGTTTATCAGATCAAATCACTGTTAATAATCTAAATGTGTAAATGTGTATGTGTACGACCAAAAAGACGTCATCTTTTTTAGGAATAAGACCTGACAAAAAGGGACTGTAAATGCTGTCTGTCAGCTCATATAGACCAGTATGTCCGAGACAAATGCACTTACAGCCATTAATATAAGTGAGAAACCATTCCCACATCTGAATGGGTTTAAGAGCGAGGGGTCCATGTGTAAACAATGGGAACGGTAGAAGTGAGTCTGCACGACGAGGAGGAAGCCCCTCCAAGTCCAGATATTCCTCAGTAACTGAGGTGCCCAGCTGGGACAGTACCACCTTCTTTTCATGTTCACGGAATCCAGATATCAAAATATTTACATGCTGTTAATGTTCCTCCGTAGGGCTTCTAGGTGTGGGCAAGGGAGAGGTGACGGTGTCTGGTCCAGTCATGCAGTCAAAGTCTCCTTTCTTATTCACTTCCTGCCTCGTGTTTCACGTTGGTCCTCCACGTGCCTGTTCCAGGGACATGGACGGAAAACACTTGTTGATTGTGTAGGTTTGTGGTTTTGAGGAATGTTTGAGGGAATTTTAGGCACTTTTTGAGGAAGTAAAGGATAAAGGGGGGATTTGAGGGGTGGATGGATCCAGCTGGTATACTGGTTTTTGCTGAAGAAATCTCCAAGAAAGAGAGAACATGGAAAACATCTGGATTCTCTCCACCGCTAACATATGTACAAACTATCACCCCTCCCCCCAAAAAAGCAGGATGTTTCTTCAGCTCAGTGTCATCCCATCAACACTTTCAAACACCACTCATATTCACCATCACCACTCCAAAGCCAGCCTGTCTACAACTGTCTGTGAGGAATGCCATTTTTAGACTGGCTTTTGTCTTTAGGGTCATCTTTGTGTCAGAGCAACACTTACAACTCTGTGTGCATGAAGGAAAAAAGAGAGGGATCACAAGAAACTAAGTATGACGTGAACTCAATTGTTAACCTAACACTAGCAACGGGTTACAGGGGTCCCACAAACAAGCCGGTTTCAAGACCCCTGAACTCTCCTTTCACAGAGCATCTCTGGGCATATTTATGTTCAATCCAGGAGATTCTTCCCATAAGGCAAGAGTAGGTCTAAACACCTTGCAGACAAAGACACTACTCACAACAAGTTTTGGGTTGTGGGAGAACATATGAGTCTTCACATTATAACTTAATGTAGCAATATGTGTAAATGTAATTAAAAGTCAATGTAGCAAGAAATCTTGTAAATATGTAGAGTACTTGAATATTCGGCGGTCAAATATTTTTGTACGATAACACCCCCTAAATCTTATTTTTGACTGTTGTCCCTGACAACCAATCACTTACACTGGTGGTTTTAACTTTAAATATCCTGGACTCGATTCCAAATCCAAGACCATATTTTTTTTCTTCATCTTGTCACAGACTCAGGAGCATTTGGACTCGAATTCTACAGCACTGTGGGTATATAAGCATTTTTACACTGTCTGAACCTTTCAGACTCTTACCCAACCCTCTTCTGTTCTCGATCTTGACTCTGACTCAACCCACTCAGGTCTCTGTCTGGATTAGACTTAAATAAGCTGGTCTAGACTATAATACAAGTAGCTTCTACAGGTTCTGTGGGCAATTTCTTTGGCACCAGTTGTACTAAATGGAATTGCATTGTTTGAACAAACAGTTAGTCTGTTCCCAAACTCAAACAACTGGCAGAGATCTTTCAAGATGAGTGTCCAGATTTTTTGTCCAATAGTTCTCTAGATGCTTTAAGACCTCAGGGGTAACCAACCCTGCTCCTGGCGATCGACTGTCCTGCAAAGTTCAGCTCCAACCCTAATCAAACACACCTGAAGCAACTAATAAGGTCTTCAGGCTGACTTGAAAATTAAAGTCAGGTGTGTTTGATTAGGGTTGGAGCTGAACTTTGCAGGACAGTCGATCGCCAGGAGCAGGGTTGGTAACCCCTGCTTCAAGTAATAGCTATCAGGTATCAGGTACATGTATGACATAAAAAGAAATGCTTTTAAAGGCATCCTAACCTCACATCTGACCTCCCCACCCTTTACTTCTTGGTTTTGAGTCTAAAAGCTTCCTGTGCCTAGAAATCACAAAGTATATTGAGTTTCCTAATTTTGTTGCAAATGGAATGTGAGAGAAAGCCTACACCTCTACGCCTGGTGGAAAGTCCTGACCTTTGACCTCTTCAGGCTACATTTAGCATGCAGGTTCACTACTGGTGCATTCTGTTGGTCTGGCTTATTGACTTCAGTGCATGCTTTGGCTGAAGGTGAATATATATTCCAATCAATCACCATGACAAGCACAGTACAAATCATTTAAGCATTTAATCTGTCTTTTTGCCTCATGAACATTACTTTCAGGACCTCCAAGTCCAGAGAACTGCTGAACAAGTCCTAAACATCTGATGAATTTCATGTTAGGTAACATTTTATCTTAGCAAGTTGCATATTCTCATCTGGATGTCCCGTATAAACCAAGAATATGAAGCTGTGTTGACTAGGAAACATCCACTGTAGACAAACATGTAAATAAGTTATATAATCATTAGCTGATTAACTGCAGCAATTTCTTGAACTCAACCCAGGCAAAGAGTTTGCATGCTCTGAACCTTTGCTAACCACTCTTTGGACCTCCGATTGTTTCCATGTGTGGTGGTGATTCATTTGATTATTCTTGTGTTCCACTGAATGTTTACAAGAATACAAACAATACATTTGTGTCCAGCTGTGTTTGGTCAGTTATACATTTCAGAGACCGATAATATGGTGGGAAAACTGTGAAAAGGAAAGCTGTCTTGGAAAGACATTTATTAAATCAAGCATTTTGTGTTTTTGCTAGAGGTCATCCAACTAAACAGTCTTAGAATGACTTGTCTAAACTGTTTTACAAGCCATTAAACCCAGTTAATCAAATATAGTATGCACTGCATTTATGGGCTCTGAAATAACGCTAACGCTAATGTTAACGCTAAACACTACATGTTTTTAAGGTGATGTAGTGTTTCTTTAAATTTCTAACAAACTAATATGACCACAGAAGCAAAACTGCAGTAAACCATCTATCTGTCATCCTCTCCTACATCTTTAAAGAAGGTCTTTAAGAGGTAATGTTTGCCGGGTGGAGCACACTGGCTAGCTGTGCTGACACCCAGGTAAGCTAAATAAAAGCCGGCAAATATACATAAAACAATTGTTGTTTATATGTATATGATAGAAAATGTATTTTTCTGTTTGGGCAAAGGATGATATTTGTGGAAGCATTTTGTAATCCACTGCTCGTGATGCGCTAAGAATTTAACACTGTTTGGCTGCCAGTTTTAGCTACCCTTTGTTATTTTTGACATCAAATTTTCCATTGATGAGAAAAAATACACAAAAAGATGGACTTTGCTTATGAAAACATTGTTGCTGGGAGGAAGCCTGAGGAATCTGAGTGTCTGCCATACTGGTGTTTGAGAATTCCCTCATACGAGCTTCACAGAGAAGCATCTGTGTCTCAGACTTCTGGTATGTGATTCAGGGAAAAGTCATGATTACACCTACCAATAGCTAACAACCTCTTACATTCATTCACAGACTGTTGCCTGACTGGTGACATCATAGCAAGTTAAACCTTACGACTGGTATTTTTCATACCAGGCCAGAAAAACAGTGTCCCTCATTGAAATCTATTAACCAACAGTCTTTCTGCTTCTCACAAGTAAAGAATTCACATTTAATGGGTGGGATTCCATTTTGAAATCATTCCTTCCATTAGTCAGCAATTCCCAAAGAAGGCATCAGAAGAGTGGAGGAACGTCTCAGGGACGGGAAGGTTTGGGGGAGAGATGCACAAGGTGGTAAAGTCATTAAATCATTAAATCTTGGGGTCGTGGAAATGGAAAAGCACACCATGGGCTTTTAGATTTGTCTCAAAGGTCCATTTTTAAACCTGCTTACCTTAGTTGCCATAGTAACATGGCAAATATACAAACATAGGTGATTATGGCACAGACCATTGCGGCAACATAGGGGACAGCTGGCATGTCATAAAAGGAGAATTGAATGCTAATAAACTATTCTAGAGCAGCAAGCTTTGGAGAGGAATGTGTGACCTGTGGTAACAGACCTTAACTTCCTTTTATCGAAGAGATAAAGTGACTGTGAATGTTCACCAAATAGGGAGAAAAAGCAGAACCTCCACTCAAAAGTGATTTTACGGATATGACAAAGATATGTGGTAATTTTGATTGGTTCTGGATAGGACTCTTGGCTCTTCTGATGGGAAACGCTGTGGTTTTGATGATACAGTGTGGTTTTTGAAGCACACTGTCATTCTTTGATCCCTCCAACTCCTAAAAAGTCATTTTAAAGGCATATCTGGTCTTTCTTAAACCCAGTTACCACCACTAGGCACTGTCAACCTCACTTGGGTTAATGAACTAACATTACATGAACCTAGAGTTGACGTACCTCAACATTGTTGTTCATGGTATTGATGAACCTGTGTCCAGGGATGCGCTTCTGATTGCAAACCACCCCAACATCCTCACTGTGTTTGCAGTCTGACACCCCAAAGCCATTTGAGGGGCATTCGGCTAAAGATTTCTCTCCTCCTGTGCAATGGACGTTGTCCAGCCAAATGCGTCCTGTGGAACAAAGAACAATTGTTGGTTTTGTCAATCACCAGCAGATGTTGTGTTTTGGAAGCTGTGTTGGTGTTACTTCCTGGCTTTTTAATTAACTTAAAGGAACAGTTCAGCTTTCAAAATAATCTACCTTTTCTATTTCAAAACCTGTATGTCCTTAAAAACAGTGAGTTTTTGAAGGATGTTCTTTAAAAATCACCATAAAAGTATTATTAAAGATGTTCACACAACTTGTGTGCTATATTCCACGTATTCTGAATGTCAGATTTCATGTTCAGATTTTAAAAGCTATGTTTTGTATTCCAGCCTTAAATCTTTTCAGTGGATCTGCTGATGAAATGGACGGATTTTGGTTCTCAAGATCAACTGTGAAAAATATGTTTATGATGTTTTTTGAAGTGTGTCTATTCGGTCTTTAAAATTGCTAAAAAATGTCATGGATCTTTAAAGTGAATGAAGACAGAATTTTCTTATTTGGGTGAATTATTCCTGCTTGTAGCACCAGCACAGCAAAACCTCTTTGGATGCCTTTAAAACCTCTAGATTTTGTTAACTCCCTTTGATGCAATATAAAGTTATCAAATATGAACCCTTCCAGAATTTCCCTTCACTATGCATTACATGCTGCATATGATTTTGCTTACTTGGTGGAAAGTGGAAGAACAGTGGAAGACCGGTGGTTACTCTTCCCATAGGACTCAATAATAACCACTGATTTACATTCTTAGGTCAGATTTCTTGAGACAAATGATCATATTTCAAACATAGACTTAAATCATCATTATATTAAAGAAACAGAGAGATGAGATTATGTCTGCTCTTGACTTTGAATCTTTTTTCCATCTTTTTTGACCATCTGACTGGTATCAATTACCGCTAATGACTAAAATGTGATGGATTAGTAATGTAATCCAAGAATATATGCCCACAGTGGATCTTTCAATGGACCATAAATTTATAATAAGCCATCATAATTCTCTCCTACCTTCTCCTTGTCCAAACTTTGCAGATGGGGACCAAGTCACAGCGCCAAGAAAGCCAAGCTCCCTACACGCAACCTGAGCGGCTTCGATTGAGAAGTCATCATCACAAATAGTCCCCCATTCATTGTTGTAGAAGACCTCGAGACGACCCTCGTAATGCTTGTGTTTGTCACCGGCTAGGCGGAGTTGAATCTTGGGTTGCTGGGATTCAGACTGGGCCTGAACCAAAGCCAAGAGACTGAAGATGCACAATGCAGAAGAGAACACCATGGCTTAACTTTCACCTGTGAGAGTATTAAACAACACAAACACAAGATTAACAATGTATCATGCATGAATCTAATTCACTAAAACAATTTTGGGAATTGCTCAAGAATAATTTATGATTAATCTCGGTGAAATTATTCAATTGAAGCCTATTTCCAGTTAAACTGGATATCAGCAAAAAAGATTTCATCTTTCAGAAAAGGCATTTAAGATCTTCAGAAGAGGTCAAGGTGTATGACCAATCTGAACTCTGTCTGTCCATATCAGTTCTGCCCCCCATCATTTCTGAAATCTTAAGGCTACAGCAGAGAGACGTCGAGTGTGTTTATTTTTTTCCAAACTGGCAATTAGTGGTTTGTAGGTTGATTACAACATTAATGATGTCTCTCAAAGGCATGTATGTCTACTGCATTAAAAAAACTTTAATCTACAATAATTCTGCATCCAAAATAGAGAGGTCAGCATTTACACAAGAACTATCAATTAATGGCAGCCAAATGGTTTCCAGGATGTTTGAGTTTATAGAAACGCCAGCACATATGACATAACAACCCCCTATGTTCATACACATAACTGCAAAAATATTTTCACAAAAGGAGACATCTAAAAAGTACACGTTTTATTTACATGCATATTCATGTGTTTTATGTGGGGTTATATCATATTATCATGATATTAAGAATAGTTGCTGAATTAACGTTCAGCACACTCCTCCAGACACTATAGGTAACAGAATATCCCATTTCCTGACTGAGAAAATCCCGTTCCCTAAGGGATTCTGTTCCCAAATAACTAAAAGCTGCTTTGCCAGTGAGTCACTGCATTAATTTAAAGAGACTTTAAAATGTTGTCATTATTACTGTCCAAACAATGCAAGCTCAATACTGCAGAGCAAGCTTAATCTAATGTGGTAGTTTGAGACCTTCCTTAAGATTTACTTCCTGTGTGTGTATGATTGATTTTCACATTCATTAATTCATTACAGATGAATTGTCTTTGATGCAATTATACTGTTCACATGCTGTCAAATCGATTAATAGCATATATATGCATTTATGTTTAAATGTATAGGTGGTATAACTGTTCACAGAATAAATTTGGAAATAAGCAGTTAATAAAGTATAATTGTAATTCTTGTATGTATTCTTCAATATGTATATGAAATCTTTTTAAACTGTGTGCACAAGTTATGTTTTGCACACTCATCACATGGATTTAAGATACAAGAAAATGTGTGAAACTTTTGTAATAAATGTGTTTACGTGGTTACGTCACTGGACAACGTCAGTTTTTTTTTTTACAGAGTAGCTACTATTTCAAAAACAATGTAAATACATCGAGTGCATTTTTACGGCCACGATACTACATTTTTTAAAATATTTTTTTTAATATTTAGCCTACATATTTACGGCGGTTTACATCGGCTATATAAAAACAAAACCTAGGCATTTTATTAAAGACATTCAACAGAACATCTCCGATGTTTTTTAGCGTTTTAAACACAACTCGATTCAATGATAAGTTATTAAATACTACATATAAATTCTGGTTGGCGTCAAAAACGTACCTCAGAAAACGTTGATCTTGTGAAGTAATAGTGTTGTTCCTGTGAAGTGTGCTGGAAGCAGCGCTGATTCTGTCTGTGTCCTGCAACACTTTTAAACGAGTTCACGCGCTTCACCGCCTCCCACCACCACTGCAATCTGAAACCGGCCATCACTACCACATTATGAAAGTTACAGATGAGATGCCCCATCTGTCTGCTGCACATGACTGACGTCATGCAGCTAGGGATGCCCTGAAGTCCTGCGTGCGGATTCACATGCACCATACTGCTTACTTTTCCATGGTTAGTGGAAACACAGTCAGACAGAGAGAGGTACTGATAGCTGAACAGATTTTAAAGAGAATCAGACGGACTGACAGACAGATCACCACCAACCTATTTAACTGGTCGCTTATTAATGTATTCATTAGTTTAGCAAATGCTCATTTGAGCTCATATACAACAAAAAATAAAACAGATGAAACACCAAATCTAAGCGGTCTTTATTAAACTCCTTCAGGTCCAGATAGCACACATACTTCTGCAAGATGTCTGTTGAAGATCACTTAGCATCTGCTGTGTACAAACTTCTGAATCTGATAGACGTCTTTAAGATGTCAGTTTTACATTCCTTTGAAATCATAAACATACCTTTTCTAAACATCTATTTGACATCTAATAGGAAACGTCCAATAGACATATTGCAGATGAGCAAACGCACTAAAAATGAATTATTGTAGATGCAGACGTAATATAGACATCTCTGTGATGTACATGTGCTATCAAGGGGCTGAGTAACAGCAAGAACACACACAGATTATGCTGCCGTCCCCAACAGACAAAAGCTCATCTATCAGTTACATAAACGCCTTCACTCCATCATTTATTCATTTATTTATTTGACATGTATGACTAGAGGTTTCTGTGTTTACAGGGAACTGAGAGCCAGTCTAAGCAGCAGGACCCCCAGCAGCAGGACAGGGCTGGAGCTCAGGCTCATGGCGGTGTTGTGGTGCTCTCCATGGCTGTGGGACTGGTGAGGGCCGTTGCAGTCATCATTGAAGCAGCATTCCAGCTTCACCTCACCATTGCTCATGTGAGACTTGTCACAGAAGGACTTGTAAGCACATGACTTCATCACAGAGTCTGTGGTGAGGGAAACACATGGTGGCACCACGAATCAAGAATTTAAAAAAACATCTGGTCAGTCCAAACATTGCTGAAGGATGCGTCAAATAATCTGTGTTTGGTTTGCATATTTGGTTGAATGTGTGTGCAATCCAGCAGAAACAGTATTACGTAATAGTGATGACCGGGGCTAGTTGTCACAAGAGTTTTATAAACTGCTGGTTGAGTCAGAAGGCAAATTACATTATTGTTTGTTTTCTATAGCAGTGGTTTTGTATAAATCAGCATCATTGTTATGAATTCTTCCAGATGAAAATTTCATGTTTTATTTTTAAGCCATACTATTCATACTGCATAACCCTTAATTATGATTTTATTATATTAAAATTGAAGCAACCATGTTTTTTTTTGGCATATTGACTACGATTTGTATAACCAGAGTTTTACTACAAATCAGAAATGTATTAACGCTGTAAATAGCCTATAACATTTAATATTATTTATTATAATGTTTATTAGTCAAACCTATAGGCCTTTTTAATAGTTTGCACATTTCATTATACGGTTTAGTGAATATCTTCAGGTACACAAGGAACAATTTTTTTTTTTTTTTTTTTTACAATTTTTACAATTTTCTTTAATGTTTAAATTTGACTAAAACTGCCATTAATCTTTACTGTTTAAGTTCCATTTTGACAATGGAATACTTATAGTGTATCGTGGAGTCACGTCACAACTAATATTCTGCAGTAACGGTGTAGCTTTATTTGCAGCCAGGTCTTAAATTGTGTGTCTGTACAGAAACACACACACACACACACACACACACACCACTCACACATGTTGGTTTGCGGGGACTCTGCATAGGCAAAATGGGTTTTATACTGCACAAAATCTATTTCTATCACCCTACACCAGCGCTACACTTAACCCTACCCTCACAGAAAAATTTCTGCATTTTTAGATTTTCAAAAAGAAATTATATTTAGTATTTTTAATTACAGGGACACCGGAAGTGTCCTCATAAACCACATTCATATTGTAATACCTATGTCATACCCATGCCTTTATACAAATTTGTGTCCTCATAAATAACATAAACATGCACACACTGGAGTATAGTAAGTAAAAACGTGTGACAACTAGCCCTGGTCTCCTCTTTTACAGTACATTAAACTGAAACACAGCACGGACATGGTCAAGAGTGATATCACCCTCAAGTGGTCAACATGCGAGTTGCAATATGAATCACTGTGTGTGTGTGTGTACTCACTGGGTCCTGTGATGGTAGAGCATGCATCTGCATGAGCAGGACACACAGTCGAGCCCTGCCGGAAACACTCCTCCAGGTTATTAGACACACAGGTGTAACACTTCAAGCCCTCACCTTCACACATCGGACAAGACAACACAGCTGATCTGAGATTAAACCACTTCAAAATCTAGACAGACACTAATAATCATTTCACAGACAGTAGGAATATAAAATGATTTATGTTTTGCTATCCGCTGTTATTATATAAGAATTACTGTTGCTGCACTGCAAAAATGTATTGGAAATTTAGATTTTATGTATAGTAAGCTACATCCTTATTACATGCTAAATACACATTTATCATAAAAGGACAACAGTAGAAATAATAAAAATAAACTTTTTATATACCTTTACAGCGGTTTCTCATATGTGATAAAAAGCGAATAATTGATTATTGACTAGGATAACACTTTATTTTACATTAAATTATGCATAGTAACATCCAATAAACCAAAAAGGTACGTGTTGTTAGTTAATATAACTTAGTACTTGATTGAATAATTACACTGTAACAAGGACACCTTAAAATAAAGTATAACCTACTCTATGTATTTTTGTAAAATCTCTATTACAGGAGTATGGCAGCAGTAAACGAATAATCATAAAGAGCTATGAAACTACTTTGATGTGTATTTGGATCTGTTTGGTACTATGCAGATACTCACTGTGAAGCACAGCGGTGAACATGATCAGAGCGGCGAGGAGAGTCTTCATGTTGAGGACGTTATATTAGAAAAGTGCTGGGACAGTGTGGAAGTCTTAACAAAACACCTCAGCACCTCTCCGTAATCCCACAGTGAGCATCCATCACATGAGCATTACACCGACTTAACACACACAACGCATCTGCTTAAAAACAGCAAACGGGGGAGAAGCAGGATGAAGGGGGTTGCGCCAATAAAGAGGGGAAATTATATGATCTGGCTATTAAAATACATTTTGAATTCAGATTTCCTTTTTGGAATTAGTGCAAGACTTATGCAAATCAATTGTACTTACAGACTGACATCAAGCTACTTTCACCAATTATTGTTATCTGTGTACAGTATATTTTCATATTTTGTGTATTTGCAGCACAACACTGTTTTGATTGCAGTATATCTGACTTCAGCATATGGACAATCTCTTAGTGAGTGCACATATTAATATCCGGTCTACCCGGTCACCAGACATCCCTCTTAAGAAGAGATTAGCTTTGCAACACACTCACAATGTGATAATCATTGATACTATTACTGCCACTGCATCTTTGCACTTTATAAGACTGTCAATTATTGCAATATATGGTGACGGTTTACAATAAGATCCCATTAGTAAACATTAAATGCATTAACAAATAAATGAGCAATATATTTAATACAGTATTTATTAATATTAGTTAATAAAAATACCAAACTGTTGTTATTTCATGTTCATCTCAGATCCGTTAAATTATATTAAGAGAAACAACTTTTGATTTTAATAAATGCTTTAGAATGTTAACAAATGGAACCTTACTGTAAAGTGTTATTAACAATACATGAAATTCTAAACCAGTGGTATCAAGCAAATGTGTACTTTATTCAGGGAATGCATTTATTCACAAAATATATATTAGTCAACTGGATTTCTGTGCAACTCTCTCTCTCCTGCTCTCGCTTGCTCTCTTCCACTTTACAAACATTAATAAAACAATAAAATAGCAATATTCTTCTCATAAAAATATACACAGGTCAGTGAGTGCTGTAAAGAACACCAACACGCTCCTGAAACAACAACATGACAATTTACAAGCTCGACTTCTCCACACCACCCATTAATGTTTGGCACTCGGATAGCGGATTCATTTGGCAGTTGGTTATTCTGAGCTGAAATATTGCATAAGATAGCACAAAGGAATTGTGGGTCAAAAAAAAAGAAAAGAAAAAATAATCAACAGCCAATTGAAAGCATCACTTCAGCTTAGGCACATACTTTAGCAAGTCTGGCAAAAGATTGTCAATCCTTGAAATGACTTCAATGAATGTTTTGAAAATGATTCGGTCCAGTTGACACAGCAAAATAAAACAGAGAGTAAGCTTGTGATAAACTCTGTACTTCATGCAGACTTTGAAACCAAAATAATTCATTAACAAAAGTAAGTTTAAGTGCTTTTGTGTTGTAAAATTTTGCAAGCAAGCATTTGATTGGATGACTATGACCACATTGCTAGAAATAAGTAACCCATCAGAACATCTAGTGACACCAGAGCTCGCTTTATATGATAAAGTATGATCATTTGGCACCTAAGCACACAGAGAGTAAGAAAACAACGGATGGATCTGCAACCGTCTACAAACTCTCTTCAACAGAAGCTTTGAATATGCTAAAAGCTACTCCATGAAATAATATTCCAGGTTCAAGTTAAACTCTACAGCATTTGAGGCAGAACACTGGCTAAAATCTCATTTTGAATCGTTTCTCTTTTTCTTTAGAAAAAAGCAAAAATTGAGGCGATGGTGAGGCACTTACAATTTTTGGACGATTTAATAGACATTTGCAGCTTATAAATTTAATAAAAGTAATTACATTATTTATTCTGTTAAAACTTGAATATTATTTGAGCTCAAAAGCTGTTCAAGTCCTAATTTTGGGGTTTTAGGGTTTAAGACTATGTTGGCATGTCAGCATAATCATAAAATTGTTTTCAACCTTACACAGAAAAGCTTAGCATTTAATTTCACACTAAAGTCATGGTAATATGCATATGGGTTACTTCTTGTGGCTACATTACTAAAACAGTGAATATAGTAATGTTTACATTTACATTCACTTCCATTGTACAGTAAGTACCTTAATGTTACCCAGATTTTTGCTTTTTCATGGTAATCAACATTACACCACCAGTGCTGTCAACTGATCTTGAACTGAACTCGGGATATTTTTCAACTTGTATCAGGACCTCTAATATAGAACCAAATAAGTACACCGGTTACAGTACTTTTCAATGCAAGTAATGTAACTAAAAAGTTGTAAATAATATGATTTGCTCCCTCCATTATAAATAGCAGCAGTGTGATCATGTAAACTACGAACAAGGCCAGTGACCGTCATCCCATGTCTGTTTCGTTACACCTGAACACACACCCAGAGGGTTCTCCCAAACGCTCATACACACAGCTGCCATAACAGCCAGCAGAAAGTCATCAGAATCAGATATGTGGGTGGTTTTTCCCACCCTCTCCAACATCAGCACTCTATGAATCTGTAAAAACATTTGGGACTCTTTTATTTGATTCTTCAGCTCATATCTTGTTTCTTCCAGTGCCTGGAAAAGTGGCTCCTTCCCAACATGGAAAAAAAAAAAGCAATGTGAGATCCAGCGGCGTTCTTGGTCAGGCTGGCTTCCTCTTAGTCCGTGGTGCCCATTTTTGCAATGAGCTCATCACAAATCTTAGTAAGCTCTTCAATCTCTTCATTCTGTAAATAATAATGTGGATTTTAGATGATGCTTTCTTAGAAAACTAAAAAGCTGATTTGATGTTCCAGCATGGGTTATATTGCATGGGCTGAATGTGTGAGAGTTCACCTTCTGTTCGAGTGCCCGCTCCAGGGACTCCACCTTCATCTGCTCTTTTCTCAGGCCGGCGTTCAGGGCCACGCTCTCTGCGTTAGCCTTAGATCGCACCTGAGCTATTTCCTCATTCGCTCTGCACAAACATACACATATCAGAGATCAATCAATATTATCAATAAAATACATAAGATTAAAGATAAAAAATGCAGATGCATCACTTTAATGGTAAATATTGTTCTTACTTGTCAAGTTTCTCCTCTGCGTGGATTTTGAGGGTCTGATAACGTTGTTCCTCCTGCCTCACGCGTGTGAGGTATTCCTGAGCGCACTTCTTTAGCACTTCCTCATTCTGACAATAGACCAGCAGAAACATCTGGATATGTCCAGAGGAATCATTTATATAGTCAGCATTTCAGGCATTCAAGAAGATCTCTTACCTTCTTAAAGCCCTCAAGAACGGTCTTCATGTTTTCGTAGCGTCTGAACAGGTCAGAAAACGAGCGCTCCACCGAGTTGAGGTCAGCGAGGGCTTGATCTCGCTCCACGGTTAACTGGTGGACGCTCTTCTGAGATCCTATGTTCTTTTGCTGCTCATCTTCTGTATTGGGAAAAATTCCAGACAAAATAAATAAATAAAGTAACCTTTAAAATTTATATTCAGAATTTTATTGCTCTGAGAGGTAGATCACTCACCTATCATTTGAGCGACCGTCTTCTCATACTCATCCACTATTTTCCTAAGGAAATCAGTAAATAAATGTTAGAATGTTTCATTGTTGGGACTGTACTGTTTGGGCATAAAACCTTCTCCGGTGCATTCTGGGAAGGGTTCTAGATTGTGATGTACCTCATTTCAGTGACCTCCAGTCTACTCTCCTCATATTTCCTCTTCCACTCACTGGCTTCAATCTCTTTGGCAATTATCTACGGGTACAAAAACATACTTTTATAAACAGTCCATCACAAGTCGACACACTTTTTAATTTAATTTAAAACTACATTAAAATTTGACACAAAAACATTTACAATTTAAAATTTAGTAATAAAAAAATTTGTACAAAAATATTCAAATAATAATTATTTGAATAATTAAAAGTAAATACAATTCGAAAAGTACAATAAATAATAATTATTTGTTATTTAATGGCATGTGTTTACATGTACTGTAGATTGTAACAGGACTGAGGACTACCTCTTCTCTAATCAGTGTGAGCACTGCTGCTTTGTCTATCTCACTGAGACGGATCGAATCCAGCCCTGGACTCGTCTTCGCTGTGGTCTCGCTGTCTGAAGAGCTGAGAGTCTGACTCTTACACAAACTCTCACTCTGCAGAATAAACACAATCAGAGAAAAACTTTAGTTAGCATTTCACTTTGAAATAGATTTATTATACCTTCTGCATTTATAAATTCTAATAATACGAATACCAAATTTTTCATTGAGGTGAAACAATGACTACACTCTTTCCTCTGACCCAGTTATTAGCTTGCCCTTGGGCAGATTAAGGCCTGTGGACATCATGATCCTCTTAATGGGTTAATAATTATGAATCCTTATCAGGCAGAAATGCACCTCTGCTAGGAGTTAATGTGTTGAACTTAGTCATACAGAAATGGGATGAATATCATATGCCATATCTAATAGTCACTAACAAAACAGAACTTACAGGAGAGGAAAGGTCCTTCTTATCAAACTGGTCTGTAATGCCCACTGGCAGGTCTGAAAAGAAAGGCAGATTATTACTGACTCTAACATTTCCCATTAGTTTATCATTAGTTTTGTTGTTGCTGTTACTTTGTTACAATGATTTCTGAAAATATTCAACAGTTAAAAGTATGTAAACAGTTTATAACAGTCTCAGTGGTTTAAAATTAAGATAATATAAAAATAACCCATAAAGTAGCCAATAGAGGGCAGCACAGACTCTAGTAATACACTTGAATTCAGAAGCGTTTACTTCTGCATTTATTTACACATAATTACACGTTTTATTGAAAGAAAAGAAAAGATCAAACATTAAACGACATTCCTAACGATTTTAACTTTTGTAGTATTTCTTGGTCAAATTCAGCAGCATCCATGTAGGGCGGGACTTAATTGTACACTGTGATTTGATTGGATTATGTAAAGGGAATGCTATGATCTGATTGGTTAAAACGATTTGCTTGAAGCCCTTCAGTCTTAGACACAACGTCACCAGGGAAATAAAAAAGGGACTAGTTTCTGAGGCTAATAAATCCAATTTTTTATAAAACAATATGACAATAAACATCTTTCATTTAGAATAAAATGTCTTTTTGATCTAAAATAGTCTTTTAACAAGGTAACCAGGAACATTTTTTCAATATCTGTGACACTGCCTCATCAACTGCTCATCAAAAACTTCATCAACTTGTGACAAAGAACATAATCTTGGCAAACTTACGCTCTCATGTATCACAAAAGATACTATTTAAAATGTAATGGGAATAACAGGACTAACTGCGACTGTTTTTGTTTAATGGACAAATTAATGTGCCAACAGAACAGAGGGCCGTTCTTTTTCCTGAAGGAGAGAGAGAGAAGCAAGCAGAACAAGTCTGTTTCCCATTCATAAGAGTTCTGTGTCTGTCCAACCTAACAGAGCAGTGCTTGTTAAACCTCATTAATAACAGATTGCCCCAGTCTCTAATGATTATTGATTTATTATCTGAGCATAAACACTGCAGTACTACAAGTAGAGCAGACAGAGCACTTCTCGCTCACCGTCTGCAGTCTTGGTACAGAAGGTTGTTTTGGTGCAGTCTGAAAACTCCTCTGGCCCGTCCTTCTGGCCCATGACAGTGGAGGCTAACTTCTCCTCATCTGTGGCGTGATGGACACGGTGGGGCAGTTTAGATGCAGGATCTTCCTGCACATCTTTCTCCTGTGATATAGAAAGTGAAGAATACTTTTATATAGATGATATATAATGGTCATATTTCACAGATTTTGCAATGATGGTAAACAGATTTTTTGCTTTCTTCCTGCGAACAAAATTGCACTGCAGTTCATCTGTGAATGGGAAAAATATTTGAGCGGTCTAAAAAATTAGTTATAGCCCTTCAGACTCTTTTCTCCTGATAGAGTCTTAAACTCTCTGGGACAAAAGCACAGGCAGACAAGTGACCCGTTTTGGGAACTGCTGGCAATTCCGTTTCAGTTTGTGTTGTGTGCATTTACACAGAGAGAGAGAGAGAGAGAGAGAGAGAGAGAGAGAGAAAGAGAGAGAGAAAGAGAGAGAGAGAGAGAGAGAGAGAGAGAGAGAGAGAGAGAGGGAGGGAACAAGGAGGATGTTTGCTGAGTCACTGCAGTAACCATTAAGTAAAAGAAAATACAGCAAATCTAGAAGCTTTGTATACATTATATACATATTATGTTATGCTTTTGCAGTCATGTACATATACATGTAAAAGATAAGCAAATACATGCCCACACAAACCAAGCAGCATACAATTTGCAGTTTGCTGGACAGTGTTGAAATGATACCTGATTGCAGACATCCAGGACTAAGGACTGATTCTCATACTGCTTTACTTTACATGAGTTCCTGCAGAATAGAATATTGACAGAATCAGTATATGCTTCCAAGAAACACTGAAAAACCTTTTAGCAAGCACTTGAATTGTATTGATAGCAATAATACCGATAGTATCAGAACTGGCTGATCGGATGACATTTGATTTAAATGTGAACTTTTAAAAATGTATGAAGAAAAAAAAATATTTAAACATCTTTATCTTCTGTCTTGGTCTCCTTAAACGTGCACATATTTGTTTTTCATTCCAACTGCCCAAAAAAAGTTTTATGGATAAACATGTTAAAAATGATGTACACCAACATCAGATAAAAACTCCAGTCATATAATTCCCCTGTATAAAGCTGTACTACATGGTGGTCCCATTTTCTTGATTGTCACCATGTTGAGATCACATGACCAAATACCACTCAATGTACAGATCTTGTTAAACCCATTATTTATCATACTTTTTAGGCTGCAATATAAATAAATAATGGGCGACAAATATGCCTGCAAATATGGTAGTTATAAATGGTAGATATACAATGACATCGGGAACCAAAGACTTTTGCTCTTCACAAGATGCCTGCAGGTCTCAAATGCAAGACAACAGTGAAAGTACAGGAAAGGATACTTACAATAGAAAACAGAGAAACCGCACTTGCTCAGTGATCCTGAGGACAGTATGTCAGAGGAAGGGACAGGGGAGGTAGGAAGTACACACAGAGAGGAGGGGATGTGGAGAGGGGACGTGCCGTAAGACATTAGAGGGCAAGATAGAAGCATGAAGAAAACAAATAGGAGTGAGTTTAACCTTCCTGACTTTCACAAACAATTAGGAGTTAGTTTGTAGAGGGGATGCCATAGTTTAGAGGAAAGTGTGAATTGTATACACTGGGACAGTGTAAACAAGACTACCATAAACTTTGCGACTGTAGTCTACGTAGGAAAAACTATTGTGCAACATGAAAGATGCATGATTAGCAACAACAACTGAGATGTTGAAAAGAAAGGGTAGCATACCAACAGTAAATAACACAAAAGGTGTGACAGATGTGTTGATAATGTTTAGTAGGTGAAAATGGCTCCTTTTCACTTATTTTATGCACAGTAGCTAGATACATGCAAAAAAGCCACAGGTGCAACACAGAACATATGTTTGGCCTGTCTGTCTAGCATATCTGTCACTCACGTGATGATCCGGTCTGTGTTTTTCTTCTGAGACTGTACTGCTTTCTTCCGCTGCTCCACAGTTCCCTCTGGTTTGTGTTTGTCTGTAAGCTTCTCAGTCGTTGGTTTAATCGTGTCATTTCCACCTAAGGTCTTTGATGGCTTGAAAGGATCAATAGAGTCATCAAAGTTATCAGGGTCAAAATTATATGATGTTTTAGGAAGTGTTGGTGAGTTATTAAGTTTACTGTTCCCACCAAAAGGATTAAAGTTGGGATCATCCCACTGACTTGGATCAAAGTTGTAGGATTTCTTAGGAATAGGAATATCATCAACGCTTATGGGAGCCACATTCTCAGTTGGCGGTTGGTCTTGTTCTGATGATGTCTCCGGTGGTGGAGCTGCTGCTTCTGCAGCTTTTGGTCTTTGTTTCTTTGGAGCAGTCAGCTTGTTGCTTGTCCTCTTTCCAGACTTCTTGGGTGGAGGTCGCTTTGCTTCGGCATCATCAAGTCCAAACTCCAGCATTACTGGCTGAGCAGGCATTTCGTCCATTAACTCTGTTTTAGGAATACTGGCATTGGCAGGTGATGAGTTTTGAAACTTGGACCCTTCAGTCACGAATTGATTTATAGTATCATCACACTGATCAGGGTCAAATTTGTACCTCCCCTTTGGAATTATCGGAGGATCATCATCCACCTCGTTGGGGTCGACTCCATTCAGTGGGCCCTTCACCTTAAGGGAAGGAGGTCTAGGCTTGAGGGACTTGGTCTGTGGTTTTGCGGATGGCTCTTTAATGTGACCATTGCAGATGTTGGTGTCATCTGTTGTTCCTGCTTCAGCAGGATCGGGTTGATCCATATCCATGTCAGCAGAGGAAGGCTGGTTCCTGAGTTTCAGGGTTGGGGTTGGGGCCACACTGCTCTGCCGCACCACCAAGGCAGGTGCATCCTCAGGAAAGCTCTCGTGCAGGGTCAGGTTCTGGGTTTTGGTTGTGATGAAGGTCAACTGATTTATTTCTGGGAAACCTGTGAAAAGTAGAAGAGGTAATAATTTTATCATGGTCCACAAATTGTTGAAAACAAACCCTGTTGAAACATGTATACAATAATATGTTACAGAATATTGCAGCATACACATCTAATAATATTTTTCTTGTCATTTCAGGGTGTCTGCACTTTTCCTTTTATATGTTCTTAGAGCACATAAAGTATACTCTATTGTTAACCTATGGAGAACATTTAAAGAACAGACTTCCTTAGGGCAGGAAATGCTTCGCTCAGGATGCAAAGAGCTGAACAATAGTCCTCCCTTCCCTGTCTCCAACAGGTATAAAAAAAACAACCATTTTAGATGTACTGAAAAGCCATGATACGATGAAAACTGCCTCAACAACTGTACCAATTCAAGCTGCTCTAGAATGATACACTACACATCTACATGTGAAATTATGTCTATACTCAAAGCAGCCATTTAGAAACACTTTCCATTGACAGACAGTCCTGCTGGCAGTCATCACTGAGTTGTGATGCAATAGTCAGTTGCTTAGAGACAGGAAGAGACAGTCTATTTATAAATGAGATTTATAACTTCGCACTGACCTCCGATTGAGGCAGCTTTGAGAAATACTAGCTGTTATCTGTTCAAAATATTGACATACAAGAAAGAACATGTCCAGTGGTGAAGAGACCGTTTCTCACAGTTGAATTTGTGAGTTCAGTTAGTGCTAACACGACATGAGTTGTGAAGTTGTTTGAGGGATATTTGTAGTGGTTGATGGTCTGAGGTGGTAACCGAAGGGTTGCTGGTTTGATCCTTACAAGGACTAAGCCATGAGCCATAACTACTGTACTCTTATGTAAGGCACTTAACCACAGATTTCTTCAGGGGACTGACCTATCTTGACTGACTTGATATAGATGATATATCATCTATGTAAAAAGTTCTTAGCACCATTCTAGATTAACATAACATAAAAAACCACATAAAAACGCAACTTTTAGTCTGGCAATGTCTGGCAACTGTAATGCAATGGTATACTGGACAAAAGAGGAACTTGAGTTTTACCAACTATCATTTTAGGGGACTAGTTTTGTGTGTATGAAATTAAATCAACTGCAGTACTTCAGCACTGTAATGACAATATTTCACTCACAGACCTTCCATAAGTCCTCTCCAGTGCCCACACCCAGTCTTCCTGCTGATTATGCCAAGTTCTATCTTTCTCTTCCTCTCTGTCTCTTTTTGTACACATCTGGTACTGCGCTGTCCTTCAGTGTTAAATGAGATGGCAGCCCTTAACACTCTGATCAGCACTTTTAAAGTGTGATTGCTCTTGTCATCACTTCCAGAGGTCAAGGTCATCTTCTACATTTATAAACTCACTACATTTACAAACTAATTTCTGCAAAGGATAAACCTTTTGACAGGTATGATCCGTATCCCTGTAAGTTCTGTGACCTCTTTTAAGCAGCTCTATGTTTTATTAACTATGTCAATTTAGGGTCATGAAATTCATTCATATTGTGTAGGTAACAAATGTTGTAGCAGTTTGCACTCCAGATAAGGATGTCTGTTAAATGCTGTTCCACAACCAGAAACATCCAGGCTATGAAAACAACAGTTGCTATTTGAACAAGCAACACCAATGAAGAAGAATCATCAGGCACAATGCTATTGGTTATGCAACCAGCACTACAGGCTGTTACTTGAGCGTTCTCTTCGTGGTAGAAGTGTGATGCCTCAACAATGTTTATTTCATCAAAACAGAAAGAGCCTGGTATGGACAGCATGAGCTAATATATTCAAAACACAAATGCATTTCAGAGCCATTTTCATTATATAACATAACTAAAATAAGAACACTCATCCAAGGCAAATGCATAATGCTGTCACAACATATTACTCAAAAGATACCACATACAACAGCCATAAAAATTAAACTGTACATGACTGAGCTTGATCTAGAGTAGTACATGCAGTTGTACAGTAAATAATGATTGTTTACTCTGACATCAAAAAGCAACAAATGTGAGCAAGAGTTTATATCTGACTTTAAACTGAAGGTGTAGCTGGATTTAGTGTCTAGGGTGGAGATGGCACAATGAGGCTACTGTTTACATAACCACAAATTCTGGCTAAAGCACTGTTAGCCATGAAAATGTGTGTTCCAGACAGCTAACACTGGCGTATGTCTGTACAGCTGTGAGGATGAGGATGTCTGTGGTGGAAACTGGATTGTGCTCTGCTGGAGCCAGACTTTTACTGGCTTTCTGCTCAAGCAATCCAAACCACGACACGTAGGCTTGGAAAAGCTACTTCTGTTAGCCTAAAGCATGCTGGATTTCTCACAAAACTCACAAAAAAAGGATTTATTCCTTTGAGGTATAACAATCAAGCTTCAGGAGAAAAATGAATAAACTAGAAAAATGGTACAAGTGAGCTAGCAAGCCTAGTTTTGTGTCAGTGAGTGCAAATGTGTGCGGAAAACTGTCTGTGTGTGGCATTTAGAGCAAAGAATTAAATCACATGATGTTCTTTGCTGTGAGCCTTTGACCTTATTCATTGATAAAGGTGCTCTGAGAGGAGCAGGCGCTTTTGTTAAATTCCAAACTCCTGAATTCCAAGCTGTGCACTTTTCCCACACTGGGTCAGGGGCCTCACTTTATCCAAACCCCTATTTTCCAACCTCAAAACCTACAAAAACATAACTAATACTGTCTGCAATGATTAAAATCAGGCTGAGGTCAAAATGCATCGATGCTGTTGAATCTTTGCAGCGCAAACCGAAATTTCTTCATCCTCACCCATGAAACCACTGGAAGACTTCATCAGAGCTTCACCCAGAGACTAAAATAAGGCTTTAGATAAAAACAACAGAAAGATGCACGTGTTTTCACGTATTCTCTTAACGGTAGGGACAAGTCCAATTTTAGAGCGTTTATGAGATTGTAATGAGCAGATAAATTCCTCAAAAAAGTCTGGGGAAGAGCAGCTGTTTTGAGTTAGTGATATGGTACACTCCCCTGAATTTGGACACATGTCTGATGGCAGAGAGGAACATTTTAAGAAAACAAGGCAAGCGTTTAAGTAAAAGAAACTGTTCTGTATAAGGAATTGGATTATGAATCTATGAGTGTCAAAATCTAGCTTGGAAGACAGAAAGGTCTTATGAATGGTGCCCAATTTGCAAACAAATTCTTTTTAATGATTCAGTCAAACCAATGCTAAAAATGTTTGTAATTTTTCCACTCAATCATAAGGGAGAACGTTCTCTCTTTTGATTTATTAGATAAAGTAGAATTTATACTACAAATATAATTTGGTCCAACATGCCCATGTTCCCAGCACTACTAAGGAATGACAAGAAATGCTACCTTCAATATACTGGTTACAAGATCACACATATAGTACAACACACACAAAAAAACACATAGATACAAACTTTAGTCTTGTTGCCATGGCAACATCACATTGCATGAGAGGAACAGAGGCACATGTAGCGACAGGTGCTCTGTGGCATCTCTAAATCTACGGTCTGTGTCGATGGCTCTTAGTTAGCATGTGGTGCAGGAGGTCTTCTTTTACCTGTGCTCTCTGTGATTGGTTCATCCAGTGTGGATGGTTCTTTATATGGCTGATGAACAGGCGTCTCAGCTTCAGGCGTTTCAAATTGGCCCTCTGAGTCCGAACTGATGGAAAATGAAGAAAAAAAAATGTTTGGTTAGTATTCATCTTTGATCCACACTCTGTTAACAAAAGGACATTGCCTGGCATAGCTTGATTTAAATGGATGGATAATGTTGGATCAGGGGTGGTCAGTATAAAACAAACTCATCAGATCATCAAATGATATCAATATTTAATGACACATTTTGCGCATGTGGCTTAAAGCTTTAGCCTTGGGTGAATTGAAACTGAACTGAGCACATCATGTCCTCATTATATTACAGCGTTTCCCAGCTGTGACACCAATACTTTCTGCATATTATGGTTTATCAGGTCTGTTTTGAAGTTTTTTGTGAGGTAACACTGAAGAGCTTTCTAGATTAAAGCAACAGTTCACCCAAAAATTGTAATTCTCCATGAAAACGACTTGCTGATCCTCATCTTTTTCCGAATCCATATGACCTTTTTTCTTCCATGGAAAACAAAAGAAGCATTATGCAATTAGGCCTTCAAGTTTCAGAAAGGACATAAAAGTGTCACAAAAGCAGACCAGGTGACCATTTGTGCTTTTTATTTTAAGGAAATAATGATTTCAACTTGTAACATATGACTCCTTAAAACTTTTTAGGACCCAGTCAATGTAATTCAATGAAAAAAGTTGTAATTCAAACACTAGTTGTCATGTAGACAACAATTTAATTTTTGAGCATAATGGTCATGAAGTTGAATGAGTTGAAGGGGAAGAATTGTTCATTTAGTGTGTGTGTGTGTGTGTGTGTGTGTGTGTGTGTGTGTGTGTGTGTGTGTGTGTGTGTGTGTGTGCGCAAAATCAGTTTCCAAAGTCTGGGAGAACTGCCCAGTCTTGTCACACTAGGGCACCTGCAGTCCCATAATACTGTTAGGGAAGTAATCATTACTAGTCCAGCAAACAAACACAACAGACAAGAACATAGTGGAATTTATGCTATGAAATGCTATTTAAAATGTTTAGAAGAAAAAGCAAAAATATCCATTTCGGGCGAACGCAAACCCAACACAAACCACTCGACTACATCACGCACAACTCATGCTGCTTGTATTGACTAACACTGAGCTCCATAGAAATTAGTAGATCTCTACAGAATGTGTGGGTGGCTTACGGTGTGTTTTTCTAACTTTCATGATCCTGTCACTCTTTTGGGCCATTGTTCAGGTCTGTGTAGTGATTAATTTGCGGCAGTCTCTCAGGCTGCGAGGTGTTAGGAAAGAAAGGATTCTTCCTGGACAGAAATGTTAGCAGACATCTTAACAACAGCACATGGACAGGATGTCAACAACACGGCTTCGGGAAAACAAGCCAAACAACTTTTTGCCTAGATGATACATATTATATTAATATTACAAAAACAAAAATAAAGATAAATTACATTTTTGCATTCAAGTCTATCAAAACAATGTTAGGGTTATGCTTAAAAAAATAGCATGTCTGTCGCACAAAGATGTTGGACGACCTAAACTCCAAAGCTTAATAGTCAGGAACAGGAATTTCTTAAAATCTTCAGCCCCAAGTATGAGCAGTAGCAGTGCTAGTCATATCATGAACTAATGAAGCAGAGTTATAGACAAATAAGCGTCTTCTTTTAACAAAAGAAAACAGAGCTGGGAAAAAGAGAGTCATCTATGGCCAAGGAAATTAGCCTTGTCACAGTTGGGGGGTTGGGAGAGGAGAACGCTTAAATTCTGATCTTTATCTGAACACAGGGACACATTAGACTAACAGCTAGACACTGAGCCATGCACACTTCCTAAGGAAATCCCCCAATGAAGCTGAAAACACCCACAAACACACCAAGAACGCACATGTAGATGAACAAACGTGTACGCACCACTTTCCCCAACCGTGACTAGAGCACCAACAGACATCGACATTCAGAGCCTCTGATCTCTGATTGCTTTGATCCATGTGGCCGACTGCTAAGCCATGGCTGTCTGCACAACCTTTCAGAACAGTTAACACCATCATCTGACTCAAACAGGTGGCTCTGGGGGCAGTTTTTCTAAGGTTGGCCTCTACGGTTTGATCTTGGACCCATTTTCAAAGTAAGGAAATAACTAACGAGCATTATAAATTACAGATATCCCACACGTCCTTTCTTAAAAGCAACCTGAAACCCCAACTTCATATCCCCCTGTAGAACACATCCTCATTTTCTTGCTCATGCCATGGAGTTAACAAGGTTCTAGACTTGCCTGCAGCCATGTGATCTTTCATCGTCCTCTTGATCTCCTTGCAAAGCCTCTCGTGTCTCTTCTTGAAGGGCTTCGTCGTCCATCCCCAAACCAGTCTCACCTTCTTCCTCCTCTCCTCCTCTAACGGCTGACCAGGTCCATTTGGCCCACTGCACTGGTGACAGCCAAGACATCTTCGACCTCTTACTGGTGACACGCCAAGTGTCTACAGGAACAGCTTGTGGGCGAATCCAAACAATTGAGTCAGTCTCCCCTTGCTTCTATTTCTCTCCTCTTTTCTTGCAGATGTTTTTTCTCAGTGGCAGGCAATGCTTTACTTGGTCTTGAAGCCGAGCTTCACGTTTTCATCTCAAAAGCCTCACTGCTTCCTTCCTCTCATGCGACTGTTGATGTTGAGTTCTCTCGCGGCTTCCTCTATCTCAGCGCAGAGTAACGAAGAGTTTGCAGTCACCTCCTTTCCCCTCACAGAATCCCACAGCAAAGATCAGCTGGCTGCCAGTTAACTCCCCGGTCCACCCCTCCTTTTTGGGATCAGACTATTGAGAAGAATCTAATGGGGGGAGGAGAATAGAGAACGCCTGTATCTCTGGTCCAGCTGATTCAACAGCACCCGTGGTGTAGGAATGGTAGCTTCCTTCCCAAGCAGAACTGCCTCTCATGAAAAGCAGAAGGGAACACAAACCGAGACTGAAGAGAAGGGAAAGGGGGGCTCCATGGTTTCGGTATGGAGACTGTGGAATGCAAGGCTGAGCTCCTCCTCTGTCTTTTTTCCATTAACCATCTCTAGCCTTGAGCTCCAGCTCACAACCAGGAAAACCTGTTCTCTCACTTGTCTTTTACATTGCAACCTGTTTGGAATGCCTCAGCAGATCACCTGAGGAAGACAATTTATTCCCAATATTCCATTTCTAATGGGAAATAGACCACTATACCTCTACAGTATCTAAACAAAAAAGTCCTGAGCTAGCCTAGAAAAATAAAACACAAATAAAGGTTTATAACATGAACTAAGTACTCTCGGTGTGTACATTGCATAATCTAAATCAGGATAATACAGTGCTTAAGGATTTAGTTGATGGATACTGCACCAAGTATCTCCATTCTGCACCACAACCACATCCTTTGATCACTGTCAACAGACTTAAAATACAACCCCAGAGAGGCCTTGTTGCTGATTGTTGCCATCACAAAGTATATCCGCACAACCAGAGCAACAGTTCTCAAGGCCGTAACATGATTGATCGTGAAGATGTCCCTTAAAGCCTTGGGGTAACATATATTTGGACTCCATGTAGATGATGGGTCATTCCACATCAGAGGTCTGCAGATATTTCAGGCAGAATTTATTATGTGAGACACGATTAGAAAGCCTGTACCAGACTACTTGCTAATGCTAATTGTGAAATTGACATCTCCTTTCAAGGCTAGGATTTCTTAGAGCCATGTTACTTACATTCATATCTAAATGAGTGTATGATGTTTTGGTGAAGAGATTGGATAAAGCAATCTCCTCCTTTTTCGTTGGAGGAGACTTTTCCTTATAAAAGCCCACCCATATACGTTATGGAGCATTCTGTGAGGTTTTAATTCCAAATGCTTAGGATATGAGGCTAAGATTCCATTATGCAAGTTGAGGAGGACTGCACAAGGAGGTCTCACATTTCAAACACACGTGGAAAACTTGGCAGGAGACACCACAGAAGCCGGAATAAAAGAAAACACAATATAAGATAAAACAGGCCACTGAAGAAAGTGCTTCTCAAAAGAAACGTTGCTCTATTTCCCCAAAACAATGACTGGGCACACATCTCAGAACATTTACCGTTAACAAGACACTAAGCAACCCAAACAGACCTAAATATGATGGTTTCTCAGATCATTTTGGTTCGAGGGAAAAGTCTTTAGGGAGTGTGCATCTGTGCTTCTAATTTAAGATTCTACATTTGGAGAATTGAACAGATTGAAGCCATTGAAGCTCTGTGTAGATCCACCAAACAGCCTGTGATAGTGAGTTTTAAATTTGTCAGTCTAGAGAAGCTCTGCTTTATGAAAGCAACTTCTGTCAAGCCCAAAAGTAGAATTCTGAAATCTTTATAACATACCTGAAAGGAACTGAGCCAAGATTCCAACATATGGGATTCTAATAATTTAAAGTGTTGCTACATTTCTTACAAAAATCAGAAGCAACCCAAAAAGACTTTCTTCTAAATTATGTGATGTGACTGGTTAAAAAAATTAAGGGTAAACTGACTAACTAACACTTGATATTTTTTGTTCGGGCCACTTTATTTCCCGAACACAGCTGATACGGCTGTTACTATGAACTTGTGATGTCAGGCCAGTTTACCACATCATAACAATGACGCTCTCTGATAACCTACAGGGCATCATATTTCTGTGTTCAGAGCCAGGCTCAGCATGATATCTCATAAGCTCTCAGCATCCAGTCTTGGTAGAGTGTGAATGACGACATCTGCTGCTAGGGAGACTTCACTGCATTATCTAAGACTACATACTCTTAAATTCTCATTTTTGCATCATAACAAAATTATTCAACTGCAGGATTAGAAATATGTTTCGAGAACATTTGAAACAAGCATCGTATGAAAAGATGCCTTTAAGAACCAATTCATTCCTCGTTATTTAGCCTTTAAGGAATTATTAGATCTGTAAAAAAGAGATGTGATAACAGACAGCCAGAACTAGCCTGAGGCAGAAGCACACCATCTTACATAACAAATCTTCACTGATGTGATGAAATTGTAGTATTATTGTCATTTGTGTCAGAATGGAGCTCATGCATCCAGAACAACACATCCTCACACGGCTGCACTTCATTGTTTACTAACGGGAGCCAAAAATAGCTCAATCAGCTAAACAAACACTTAACATTTCCAGAAAAGACTGGAACATGATGGCCAATAAATAGTCACCTCTCCAATGCTGATAGCCTTCGTGTTACTTAATCTATATAAAGCCATATAGAGATCCAGTCTATTTGTAGCTGAGCAATCATTGTTATTTTTACTGGAGTCATAAGACAGGGAGAACAGCTGTGCCAAAACAACTTTCATGAGAAAAACAAACACTTGCTTTAGAGCAAGGGTGTATCTCAGCATGTGTCCAGAAACACTCAGTTCAGAGTTTATTACTGGTTTGATACAGTAGCTCAACATGAGATTTTGCATAGATTGCAATCAAACATTATCAGTTTGCTATAAGCAAACATAAGAGGAGCATTAGCAATATTTTAATTACTGAAATGATTTAGCCAAACTTTTTGGATGATATTAATTAGGGAAGATGGAAAGTTGAAAAATATGACAGTGTTTAAGTTTTAATATAATTTGAATTTTGCATAATTATGGTTTGAGTCTTCTCTAGAAAAAAATCATAATCCTTTAAGCACTGCATACAGTAGGTTAAAACCAACCTCTTCCCTCATGAGGTGTTAGTCTGAAGTCACAGAGCCACCTCCTGGTGAAAAACTGAACTACTTCTAATGCTACAATGAGTGTAAAACTATAATGAGTGATTTAAAGGGGAACTATCTTCAATCATACATCAACTATATCAACTTGAAGCTTTAATAAATCCGAAATTAGGTCATTGTGTCGCTGTCTCTATTTCTCTCGGTTTTTTTACAACTATTTTTACATTTTCTGTTATGTTCATGATATACCAACACCATCACAGAAACAATGAAGTATTATTTGCGATTTTAGTTAATTTGCCTCATTTTATTTAGATCTGTAATACTGCCCGTTTCAGCTAGCTAGGAGTGTATAATGTACAAAAACGTAGCCTAAGTAGTAATTTTTACTCATTTAAAAGATGAAGCATTGAACCAAAATGTTTTGAACCAATAACTTCTGAAAAAATGTTGAGCTGCTGAAAATGCAGCACACTGGCCACATCTGCTGTTTAAATGGAGATATATGCAAGCAGATTTTTAAGGTTCATACTTTTCTATATTATAATATCCTATAGTTTCACTAAATATAAAGCAGCACAACTGTTTTCTCCTGAGCAGCAAATCCGCATTTTTGAATGATTTTTAGAGGATTATGAGACACTGAAGACTGGAGTAATGACTCCTGAAAGTCAAGCTTTACGTCACAGAAATAAATTACCATTATAAATATATGCAACCAGAAAACTGTTGTTTACAAATTTTAACAATATTTCACAAGATTACTTTTTAAACAAATACTTTAGTGAGCATTAGAGACATTAGAGAAAAATCTTACTAACACCAAATTTTTGAACAGTATGTATTGGTAGATTTTAATCCATGAACTCAATGCTTTCATAAACATCTTCATCTTGTACCCTTTAATTCCAAGTTTTTTTGTATGTTTTCTTTTTAGGTATGTCATTACGACATGCGCTATGTGTAGCACAACTTGACACAATACATCACAATATAGAAACTCAGCACAAGTATGCGATTGTCTATATCATATGTATGAATGCAGAATATAATTTCAACGTTCACCCTCTGAGCCAAAACCCTCCAGCCCTCGGCCCTCTCCAAACAGAAACAACATTCATCAGACGACCTCCTTATTAACAATACATTTAAAAAGAAAGGAATGTTTGTTTGAACAGACAATTCTGTCTTTCTCAAACTTAAACTGTAATATTACTAACTTCAGAATGACCCAGTTATAAACAACGACAGACATTTTAGACCTGCACTCTGGGAAAATGGAAACATTGATTAAAGTGTCCTTCTAAGAAGTGCTACCAGCATGAAAGAGCTATTTTTAGGGTCTGTTTGTACAACAAACCCTGGCCTGCACAGAATGAAAGCCTGACAAGTAAAAAAAAAAAACGTTCAATCATGATCTGCCATAAAACGTCTTGCAAACTGGACCCAATCAGATACATCATGTGTCAGATTTTCTAATTCAAATGCAATTTATTAAACACAAACTCAATGAACTCGGGGTCACATAAGGAGAATTTCCCATTAAAAAAAAGACTACACCGTGCAGTTTAGTGCACTACAACTTGAACTTGAAGTGGTTATGATTCAACAGTTCATTTAAATATGAAAATAAGCTACACAAATGATGGCACATGTCAAATCGAGCTCACCAAAAGATGGAAATTGGCATTCAGTATGAGTTAAGGACCTAATCTAACCCTCAAGAAGTACTTCTGACTAGCTGATGTGTCACATCTACACCTTTACAACCCACTGCAGATGGTAATGCAATAAGGTTTATGGATGCTCTTTAAGACATAAACAAATTCTGTGAGCATGATACCACTAAAGATACTTTCCAAGAACGCTCCAATAAAGCAGTCATGCCAATATTATCGTGCTTACAGTAACGCCTCGCTAAATAAAAGTTGTTTAAATAGGCTAGACTGCAAAAAGGCCTGAAACTTGTCAGTGTACCTAAAAGGCATGGGGTTATTTACACAAGAGCTGGGGTTTGGTTTTAGCAAAGCATTGCGTTACATTAAGACAATTAATTTAAACATTTCTAAAAAGTCTGTGATTGAAGCCTGAAGCTGTTTTATGCAAAACCACAATAGAAAGGAAACATTTTAAGCCTTGCAAGTTCCCAGAATTCATCTTAATCCATGAGAAACTTCACCAGCATGACGGCCACACCTTTGCTGTCTCACCATGCACTGGGAAGTGTTAGCAAACACAACACATATGACACAATGGCACTGAAGTGATGTCTCGAATCTAAGCAGGTACAATATTAACAGAGTTTTACTGCACATATACACAATCCATCTATCATATAAAGTTAAAATAAGAAATACATGTCAAACTTACATGCTAATGCTCTTCTGTTTTATGGAGTTTGTCCCATTGCCCTTCTTGCTTTGGGATCCCCCCATGATGTCGGTCTGTTTAGAACGTGTACAACTAACTTCAACTAAATTCTCAAGATGGTCCTAGCAGGTGTAGCTGACTCATTCTGGCTCCTGTCCCACAGTTAGAGTCTTACAGCCCAGTGCTACAGCAGTGACGTTGCAAAGTGTGTCAGAAATGCTGAAACACTGCTTGTTTCTACACTGTACGCCCCTCCTACCTCAGCACACACACTCCTACAGTAGCTACAGTAGCACATGATCTCTAAACACACACACACACACACACAGACAAGCTGTCAGTTAGACGTGGGATGTTCCATGGAAGGCTGGTAGGGAGGGATACGCATCAGGCATCCATCCTGACAGGTTTATCTCATCGTGATCTGAATGGACCTGCATTGGGGATCTAGGAGATCATGTTTTTCTGAACAAGCACTGACATGTTGACAAATTTCAGCACTGTTAACAACTCTTATAGACAAACTAGAAAATGTTGCTGTGATCTCTTGAGACAGACTAATTGAGGTTCAATCTCATATGTGGGTCAAATCTGATTAGCTGAGCTTCTTTTAGACCATATCATGATAAAAACTGTGATATGTTCTAAAATATATGGAACATAAAAGATGATATTCTGAAGAATGTTAATGCTTCTCCTTTACACACAATAGAAGTGGATGGGGACTGGGGCGGTCACGCTCAAAAATAAAAGAGAATCAAAAGTAGCCAATATGACTTGTGTAATAGAATTTAAAGCCATGTGATAGCTGTGTGTGAAGAAAAGACTCAAACTGAAGGTGTAATTCACTTGCAGATTCTGCCTAACATGTCTTTTTGCATTCCACAGAGGTATGTTATACAAGTGTCAAAATACATGAGGGTGTGTAAATGTTGACTGATTTTATACAAGTGAACTTTCAAGATCTGGACAGATAATCATAAATAATTTAGTTGAAATAACTATCAGTTTCCTTCATGCAAGGTCTATGACCTTCACATCAAAAGCAAGACATATTTCAGAAGCTTAACTGAAAATTAGCATCATCTTTCTATTGGTGAACTAAAGTGAATAAAGATACAAATGAACAAACAGTGTTACATAACAGTTTATATACCTAGAAGTACCTTTAAAAGTTTTTAGTACACAAAACAACTTTTAATTTAGAGTAAAAGTTCCAGGCAAACGGTTGAGCTGAAGGATGCCCTCACATATACCTGACACATTTCTAGCTAAATTTGCAGATCTCACATTGCCGCTGAGTGCTACCACTGAACATTTCTAAACTGACGTTGCTCTGGGACACATCTGGTTGACTGGATGGTTAAAGCAACAATGTCTCTGTAATCAAAAAGTAGCTGAAGACACGCATCATCCACAACCATTTAAAAGGAGAGAGAGTCAATGGGGACCAGCAACAGAAGGTGAACTATTGCTTTAACAACTCCACACACATACCACATTTTCATCTTTGCATTTCATCTCTGCTCTACCTTGTCTCTCAGTCTAGCTTTCTAATAAACATATGTACACTGTAAATATGGTCAGCTCTGTGATGAATTGTCTCACTTTGAGATGTCTAAATCACTAAATTAAAAAATAAACCTTTTTTTAACCAGTGCATTTATACAATGTTGCACTGTAGCTACCATTACATGCTTTATAACATCTATAGAACAATATTTGGATGTTATCATCAATTAAATAAGAACTAGGTGAATTTTGTAAATAAAAGGTTAAATGTTGACAAGTCATGAAACAATTGCATTAAATTATATAGTGCCAAAATAATTAGGTGATCTAGATTTGCTCTCATGCCATAATTACTTTGACATGAAATAAATACCAAATCTGTCTGAATTAAGGCGTGCCAATGAAAGTTTATAGCAAATGGGTGATGACTAAATTTGATAAAGCCTGCCCTCTTGTGTTGTGGGTAAGCATATATAGAGTTGGGAAGAGTTGAGCTTATGGAACCAGAAAACTCCCCAAGAGAAGCTGAAATAAAGTTCTTCTGAAAATAACAAATCAAACAAACCCAAACCTCATCAAGCTGAAAAGAACACAAATATAAAAAACATGACAAATTACATTCAGTCGGGTCTCCAATATCTCTTTTCAGAGGCACAGAACCATGAGCAATCTCAGGCTGGGAAACTTCCCTTTGTTTACTCAACAGCTTTCCACATCCTTCTTCCACAAGGGATGATTACATAATCCACTGCAAGTATGTGAGGATAAAAAGTAACGCTTCACTTCAGATTCAGAAGACTAGATCTAAAGTTTAACCTTCTAGCACTGGAACTCAATTGATGGGGACAAGACTCCACATTTAATAGTGATGAGTGTTTTTAGGTGTGACCTCACCCTTCAGCCTCAAGTAACTTGGAAATAAAAAAAAAATAAAAAAGGGGGGGAGGGGGAAATCAAGCCAATATGACGCGATACAAATGCTAAGGTCATTTGAGCCAGATGGTCACTTAAAGGAATAGCTCATCCAAAAATGAAAATTTGCAGAACATTTTCACCCTCTGACCATCCAAGATGTAGAGGAGTTAGTTTCTTCATATCGGTTGCAGTGATGCAACTAAGCATTACATCACTTGCTCACCAATGAATCCTCTGAAGTGAATGGGTGCCATCAAAATGAGAGCCCAAACAGCAGGCAGGCAGGGAGGGGGGGGAGAAGAGAGAGAGAGAGAGAGAGAGAACACACGCAATCCACCAGACTACAGTCTATTAATTAACGTCTTGCAAAGTGACAATCTGTGTTTGTAAAAAAAAAACAAAAAAAAAAACATTCGAGTTATTGCAAAGTTTTTATTAGCTGTTTGCATTCCCATTCTGAAAGCACCCAATCACTGCAGAAGATCCATTGTTAAGTGATATAATGCAAAATGTCTAAATTTTTTCAAATTAACTTTTTTTTTTTAATGACAGAACCATAATCCAGGTATTTATTATTTTTGTGGCTTTCTTGATTCAACCCATTTCATTCCAGCACTGTGAAAAAAAAATAAAAATAATAATCTATATATAAAATAAGCAGCAGTCAACAGTGTCTATACAAACGGGAGGGTCTCGAATAAAATTTCTGAATGTGGGCAGTTTGGGGACCTGTATGACTTTCTTTGAGTTCAACCCTTGTGTCGGTGGATAAAACAGATAAACACTGACTTCCGTGGTTAACGCATGTGACTGATCATGTAATGAGTCCATTCAGCTCTTCATTTCCTTCAGCGTAGCCCAAATAAAGTTTCCGTCCCTGATGATCAAAGATGCTGCAGGTATTTGCATTTCCCAGACTTTTCCATGAACTGGTAAACCATGTGACTATGAAAGGAACACAGGATTTCAACTACAGCAGAATTATAAAATTCGTGCAATGATTTGTTTAAGTACCACTAACTAGCTTTTTACATTTTGGTGAAGGGAACAAATGGCATTAATTCTGAAAACAGCACCCTTTTGACCGAGTTTGGACTGATTAAAAAAGGGTGACTTGAGTTAAGCCTAAAAGACATGGGGTAGGTTAAGAAAACAAACATGTTCCCATGGAACTAGAAAAGCATTCTGAAGTAAAATGTTCAGTGGATAGGGGTCAGGGTACATGAGGACCATTATATGTCAATGTTGTTCCTGACCTTAAATGGCTTTTTGTTAGACGTGGGACAAGAATTAAGTGGAAAACAAGAAAATGTCTCAAATCACGTTCATTTTTTCCCCCCATATAGTCGAATTGAATGGTGACTTAGAACTTCCTAAGGTCCCTAAATTTCTCAGTTTGTGCCCCACTGATGAAAGTCAGTGATATGGGGTTGGAACAACAGAAAGGTGAATAAATGACGATAGCTTTATTTTGGGTGAACTATCATTTTAAAACCCCGCAAAAAGGAGCGTTTAAAGATGCTCTTCTTCCGGTTAACCTTTAAGTTTTACGTTTTCTGTAGAACCATTTCATTCAACTTAATTCACCGGTTCTAACACGCAATTCGCTTGAAATGTTCTTGACTATCACACTGGCTTAGGAATCGGACAGAAACCAAATTCGACAGTTCGGAAAAAGAGTTGTCGACTCGAGAACAGTTCGGTCCGAATCGTAAAGAAATCGCTTTGTTAACCGGTTCAGCGGACTCATTGAAAAGATTCAAAGGCGCTCGAATGTTAAATACCGAACATTCTAAAACTAAATTTAAACATTTAATTTGATTTAACGGACTATTACTGAGAAACTGTTCAGTGCTTGTTCAGAGCAAATCTGAAGCCTCTGACAGGCGAACTATTCTGACTTGTGAGCAGCGTGAGTATGAATCATAACATCACGGGCTTCACGTTCAGAGAGAGTTTTAATTCCCTTCAAGCAGGTAGGCTAATAATAATTTAAAAAAAAATTCTGTAACATTCTCGGGGGATAAGAGCGATTGCTCACCTTTATCTTTTTTTTTGTCCTTAAAGGCTGGGCATCTTCAGCTTCTTTCTTCCCCCAAGTCTTAATAAATAGTTTGAATATCCTTTAAACGTCTACAATTAAAGACGACGGACTGAAAGTCTCGTAAATCCTTACTGCAGGACTGTTGTATTCATCGGCTGTGTGGAATTCCTGGCGGAAGAAGGGAGGGCAGTTCATGACTCTGTATGGAAAGGGGATGTTTTGTAATGTGTGGCGCACTCTTCCAGACGGATAAATGGGAAATGAACGAACTTCCCGCTGGCTATGATCTGAATTCTGCCTTAAAGACACAGTGTTGGTATCGGAAGAATGGCAAAAACCTAGTATTTAGAAACGGGCATCACAAACAATAATTCGGGGTAAGGATTTTATTATTAATAAAAAACATCCAATCTTTATAAATGCATAATTAACTGAAATTAGAAGACACTTACCATAGTTAACAGGAATATATACATTAAATGACAGTTTCTATGCAAATTGCACAAAAGGGTCTGCCTTGAATTCTGCAACAATAGTTCAATTAGGATTCCAAGTTAAAGTTTTTTTTTATTTGGTAATTTATTGGCTGACTGGTTAAAATGTGTGAAGCAGTCGACTCACTGTGGACTGGAATGGCTTTAAAAGGTTGTTGTACCATACAAAAAGGTATGTAACCTAACATTTATTTAGCATTTCTCACTGTAAATTATCCATAAATCTCTCTTAGAACCAACAGAGCAGCATCTTCTGACTCCCTGCAAACAAAACAGGATTACAAATTTCAAAAACAATACACTACAAATATATACACCGGTTTCATAAGATTCACTTACCAGTAGCACAAATGGCTCTGTATGGCAAACAGGTACTCATTTAAACTTTCAATAGTCTTCTCCTGAAGGACATGGTCAATACGTCGCCCACGATTCAACATCCCCACCTTGAGGTTTCTTTCCTTCTGTTCTGTTGGTGAAACTGCACCACAAATATTCAAACTTAAGGAACACTCACTCTGAGGTGGGTTTTATAAATTAATCGAGTTGAAAAGAGATCGATACCTTCTACTTCATCTGCAGGGGTCATGGAACTGATTCCACCCTCTGTGATCACCGGCGAAGGGACTGGAGAAATGTTCTGCCTAACCATCCGGAGGGATCCCAATAAATCAGATTTGACTTCAGTCAAACCTTTGAATTCTGCAGGCATCAAGACAGTTTTATTTAGTAATTTTAGAATCTAAAAATTAAAAGTTTTGCTTTTATAAAGTGACTTGACCTACTGAGGTGCATCCTTTTTCTGCCTTTATGATGGGGTATCAACATGGGCTGCAAGTCGATGTCTTGAGGCAAAATCATGGGCTCAATTCGATACGCCACTGGGTCAAACTACATAGATTACAATCACGGTGTAAGAACAGAGATCTAAAAGGAAGTTCTTTGTTTTGGAGAGTGTCTTACTGGATGGAAGATGTTGTAGAAACTCTTGCAGGTTGGAAGGCCGTAATTAGGATGTATCCTCTTCACACCTCTGACAGTTAAAAACATTCCTATGGGTGAACCCATGGCAAACAATGCCTGAGGATGAAAGGCTAACTGAGGATAATTGATGGATACCTACAAAATAAAGAAGCGACTATTTGGCAACTAATAAAAAAAAAGCTTTGAATTTTTAAGATGTTTCTACTCCGATCAGTGTCAGACAAATCAACCCTAACTTGGAGGAACCTAGAGATAAATTATAATACAGATTTTATGAAAATACTTCTCAAAGTAAAAAAAAAAGTCCTTTAAAATATAATTTATTCCTGTGATGCAAAGCGGAATTTCCATCAGCGTATACACCGTCTTTGGTGTCAAATGATGCTTCAGAAATCATGAAATTAGCAGATTTATCCATTTTAGATACAGTTGTGCTGCATACACACAGAACAAATACATACTTGTCCAATGCAAACATCAAAATGCTGAAAATCAACTGCACTAGTGGCGGGGGTCTTCTGTTCATGAAAGTTTCTAATCCCGAGACTTGGGGAGTGCATCTCATTTTGGGCTGCATGTCCACTTCCGGTTCTAGAGTGCTGTTGGATATTCAAGTAGTAGTCAGTGGAAAGTGTCAAAACGGACATTCCCATATAAAACAATAGACTCTTATCAGTCTTCCCTTCCACCTTAGGGTGTGGAGAGGAAACCGCACACAATTAACCTACATTGAAAACCTTTACCTTCCATTTCTTCACACAATTCATAATTTTCTTGCGAGGACCAAGGGGTATTCCAACATCTTTTAGGTCCTTCTCTGAGCAGAGCATCTGAAACGGTTTAGTTAAAATAAGAAGGGTGAAAAAGAATCTGAGCTGGGTTTTTAATGTGCAATTCAGAACCGAAAACTGACCAAGGACTCCATATCCACTTTTTCTCGGTGGAGTACATTGAGGTGCTCCTCCAACCCATGGCCTTTCAGCAACTCCTCCAAACTCTCATAGGAACCGCAACCTGGGTCTACATGATCATCCACATGGAGCTTAAAATATGAAATGAAAAAAAGAATTTTTATTAATTATTAGACAAGACAAAAATGTCATGCAGAGGCGTTTTAAGGTTGACAATTAGCAACAGCCATATAACAAGTTATTTTATTAGGAATGTCAAAATTCATCATGAAATGTCCAGAAACTCAGATTTTGTGTTTTTCAGTGTTCTATAGTATTTTACACAACCATTTAAAATAAGAATTTATTACTGAAATAATCGATCAACTTAGATTTATAAGACTTTGTGTGTAATATTTCCATGTGATTTATTTTAGCTTTATTTCAATTACAGGAAACAATTTTTAATAGGTAGTTTCAGTTAACCATAATAGCACTGGTACAAACCTCATGAGGTTTGCTATCTGCATCAGTCTCTTGATTGGTCAGGAGATCAAACAGGATCAATGAGCCCGTGTAAAACAAAACATTGTAATAGATATAAAATACTGTCCATACATACAGGTTATTAGATCAAACCAAAACCGTAATTCTGTTCTGAATAGCACAGTTAAAGCCATGTACCAAGGCTGTGCCCAACCAGGGAAGCGTGTCCTGTGAAGTGTGGGTGTCTCTGGAGGAAGAGGCTGTGCAAACGGTTGATCTCAGAGGCCACTGTATCCATAATAGCCTGGCAGTGCTTAACGCTATTGTAGAAGAAAAGGTCCAGCACTGTGTCATTGCTGAACTGACGCAGGCGGCTAATGCTAGGGAGAGAGATTCTCTCAATGTCTCTTAAAAATAGAAATAAAACAGTAAGGGAATTGTGCGTTTTCTCCACAAAAAAAAATAAAGGTCATTGTGTCAAATCGAATTTTCCTGGATCAAATGTTTGATTGTCCATTTTCCTGAAGAATTTAACATGTATAGTGATGAAAGCCAAAATAAAAGTGTCAGAGGAATATTTACAGAGTATTCCTCCATTTTGTGTGTGTGTGGGTGTAAAATGTATTTTTACATGGAGACTGGTAGGTCTATTGACTTTAGCAATCTTTGTTGCATTATGCACCATGGTGATGGTTCAAAATAGGGAATAAGCAATTTTCAATTCAATTATTCTCCATACCTTGACTCCAGAAGTATTAAGAACCAATATCTAAAAAGGGCATCAAGATTAACTAACTTTCCTTTTGGCATCTTCATTTTTAAGGCCCTGTGTGGTTAAGTTCCAGAGATACTGGGATGTAAATATGGCTCCAAGAGTAAATCATACACATTTTAAATGATCAAAATCCAAATGTGGGTCAGTCTGCATAAGGATGATACTTTTTGCATGTAAAGAGGAATGTCTGAAAAACAAAATGTTGAAACTAGAAATTTTATGAAAACGAATCCCATACTGTTCCAGATGACATGATTAAAAAAAAAACAAAAAAAAACAAAAAAAAAAAACACGCACCTTCAAAATCAAACATTGATTTGACATTGAATGACCCTAAATTAATAAGAGCCAATCATCTTACTTGTCAACTCCTGTACTTTCACCATGCAAGACGCTGTGCCAGCTGACTGGAAGGTACTCAACCCTTCCATTAAGGCACAAGTCCTCACTGTGGCTGAAGTGGCTCTTTAGGAGGCGGTTAGAGATGATTCGAAATTCATTAACTGTAGCGGGGGGAGAGAGTACAGTAACAAGGAGTGTTACATGTTACAAACATGGCTGGCTAACAGCTCAACAGTTGTGAGACAATCCATCATACTGATGAAGTTCATGTACTCTGTTTTAGATAGACTCACCACACTGGACAATGCCACGGCGGAGACGTCCTTCACAGGCTGGACCAATACCGTGAACTAGGAACACCAGGTGGTCTACCATCTCTGGTTCTCTTACAAAGATTGTCAGAAGACTTTCTTGCAGTCTACATATATATACCTTTTAAGGAAGCAACCCAAGTAAAGTGGCCACCTCACAAATAAGGATTCTTAATTCGCCATTTATATGCTGCATCCCAAATGATACTGTTTACATATGCACCATGTACTCAACCATGTAGTGCATTTTGTCATTCCTAATCGTAGTCAGAAAGCTGCTCCCACTTCGCTATATGCAATTAAAGTTGCAACAACTGAGTGCACAAAGTGTCCAACATTTCAAAGCTATTTTTTTCCTTTCTTGAAATTCAGTATGAACACACTGCTCACAACATTTATACTACAAAATGTCATAGAATAGTATTCAAGTACTCAATTTGGGATGAACCTATAGATTTTGATGATAGCCTGTTGCGAAGCTAACAGTATGATACTTTAAGCATAAAAGCACAGGATAAAAATGGGTCAAACAGACCAAGAGTGTTTGTTATTAGCATGTTCCTACGCTAACAGTAGGATCCGTTTTAGTTACACTGAAGCATTTTTATGCACATCTTTTTAGTACTGCAGGAAATGGGTCAAACATTTCTCTCCACTTGCCATCAAGGTTGAGCTTGTCACAATGCATTCTGGGACTGCCTACAATGAACGACACAAGCATTTCTGCCTTGGAAACATTCCTACAATTAATAACATGGTTTGATAACGCTACACACCCTCTGGTATCTCTACTGAAGTATTCTCAATTCCTCTCTTTAGAGACCTGGGTTTAGTCCATTCAGTCAGAGAAGAAGGGAAGACCTTGCAGCTGGAGGGATACTGCATCATGAGCTGAGGTAATGCAATGAGAGAGACAAAATGTAAGTGTGTCCATTTACCATGAGCTTTACATTCACAAAATACCTTGGGATTGTGAAGGATCACAGTTTTCCCTTTTGGGAGCTTCAAATGTTGCTTCCATTTGTCCAGGGTCACTGCAGTCATATAGGCAACCTTTTTTTTTTAATGAAGAAAAATTACTAGGCATTAAAAACTAGAAAAAAATTGAATTGTTCTTAAAAAAACAAAAACAAGGTGTCTCACCTCTAGGATATCACTGAGTTCTTCACTGTAGGGGGTGTCTGTCATGGCTTTGATACTTCTGTGGAACCAGGAGCAGCGTCTGACCTCGGCTGGCTTCTGTTCCCAATACACAGAGTAACGCTTCCTTTCACGTAGCCTGACGTCATACCTCCTTCCATCTGTAGCCACTACTACTTCATCCTTTTCACATTTCCCCACTGCAGACAAATCAGGTATTTCCATGACCTAATAAACTAAACTTTAAAACATTGGATGTGTGACGTCCCTGAGTCTCCTGATCCCATTGGTCCTGGACGTGGGAGTTCCTGATTGGTCTTCCTCATCCTAATTGATAATCAGTTGTGTATAAAAGAGTGTTGTGTCTTGTTTAGAGGGGGCACTCCATGGGGATACTCTCCTCATGAGTGGCTCATTGTGTTTTGCTTACACATGTTGTCAATATTTTGTTTTCCCTTAACCCTAGACTTTTGTTTATTATTATTATTATTGTTACTGTTTGTTATACAACCCGAATTCCGGAAAAGTTGGGACGTTTTTTAAATTTTAATTAAATGAAAACTAAAGGAATTTCAAATCACATGAGCCAATATTTTATTCACAATAGAACATAGATAACGTAGCAAATGTTTAAACTGAGAAATTTTACACTTTTATCCACTTAATTAGCTCATTTAAAATTTAATGCCTGCTACAGGTCTCAAAAAAGTTGGCACGGGGGCAACAAATGGCTAAAAAAGCAAGCAGTTTTGAAAAGATTCAGCTGGGAGAACATCTAGTGATTAATTAAGTTAATTGATATCAGGTCTGTAACATGATTAGCTATAAAAGCTTTGTCTTAGAGAAGCAGAGTCTCTCAGAAGTAAAGATGGGCAGAGGCTCTCCAATCTGTGAAAGACTGCGTAAAAAATTGTGGAAAACTTTAAAAACAATGTTCCTCAACGTCAAATTGCAAAGGCTTTGCAAATCTCATCATCTACAGTGCATAACATCATCAAAAGATTCAGAGAAACTGGAGAAATCTCTGTGCGTAAGGGACAATGCCGGAGACCTTTATTGGATGCCCATGGTCTTCGGGCTCTCAGACGACACTGCATCACTCATCGGCATGATTGTGTCAATGACATTACTAAATGGGCCCAGGAATACTTTCAGAAACCACTGTCGGTAAACACAATCCGCCGTGCCATCAGCAGATGCCAACTAAAGCTCTATCATGCAAAAAGGAAGCCATATGTGAACATGGTCCAGAAGCGCCGTCGTGTCCTGTGGGCCAAGGCTCACTTAAAATGGACTATTTCAAAGTGGAATAGTGTTTTATGGTCAGACGAGTCCAAATTTGACATTCTTGTCGGAAATCACGGACGCCGTGTCCTCCGGGCTAAAGAGGAGGGAGACCTTCCAGCATGTTATCAGCGTTCAGTTCAAAAGCCAGCATTTCTGATGGTATGGGGGTGCATAAGTGCATACGGTATGGGCAGCTTGCATGTTTTGGAAGGCTCTGTGAATGCTGAAAGGTATATAAAGGTTTTAGAGCAACATATGCTTCCCTCCAAACAACGTCTATTTCAGGGAAGGCCTTGTTTATTTCAGCAGGACAATGCAAAACCACATACTGCAGCTTTAACAACAGCATGGCTTCGTCGTAGGAGAGTCCGGGTGCTAACCTGGCCTGCCTGCAGTCCAGATCTTTCACCTATAGAGAACATTTGGCGCATCATTAAACGAAAAATACGTCAAAGACGACCACGAACTCTTCAGCAGCTGGAAATCTATATAAGGCAAGAATGGGACCAAATTCCAACAGCAAAACTCCAGCAACTCATAGCCTCAATGCCCAGACATCTTCAAACTGTTTTGAAAAGAAAAGGAGATGCTACACCATGGTAAACATGCCCCGTCCCAACTATTTTGAGACCTGTAGCAGAAATCAAAATTGAAATGAGCTCATTTTGTGCATAAAATTGTAAACTTTCTCAGTTTAAACATTTGCTATGTTATCTATGTTCTATTGTGAATAAAATATTGGCTCATGTGATTTGAAAGTCTTTTAGTTTTCATTTTATTAAAATTTAAAAAACGTCCCAACTTTTCCGGAATTCGGGTTGTATGTTTAACTCAATAAATCTTATTTTTGAATGAACATTTCCGTTTGATCCCTCTTTTGTGTTATGGCTTGAGCTGGTCGTAACATAAAATTGGGCGCTCGTCCGGGATTGCTGCATGTGTAAGTAAATACATTAATGTCTTTAGTGTGTTTACCTTTTTGGAATGAGTAGACTTCATGTATTTAGTGTTCTCAGCTGGGTTAAAATCCTTCCATCGAGACACTGTTTGTTATTTTTTTTGTTATTTTGCCTTTCTTATTTTAGAAGGTTATTCTGGGCGGAGGTTTTAAATCTCTGTTGGGGGTACGCTTCAGGCTTTTGTTGTAAAACGCCAATTGTCCATGAGTTTAGCGTTTAAATACCACCCCGAGTCCGGTACACCTTTGAAGATTAGTTAGGTTTAGTTAGTGTTGTTTATAGTTAGGATTTGGAGTCTCTCATTTTTCATTTAAGGTAACACTTTGTTGTTTTTCTGTATCTCTGCGTATTTGAAGCCTGCTGAGTATGAGGATAATTTGAGCGATGACTTTCGATATGTCGTCGGTAATTGAGGATTTCTTCTCATTTCCTTCGGAAATTCTACTGGAAAGATGTACGAAGGATGAGTTGTTGCAGATTGCCGAGCGCTTTGATGTGGAGGTAATGAGTAATGATAAGAAGCTTAAAGAAACACTGTTGAAAGTTGTGAAAAATGCACTTGTTGAGCGGGGCGTTTTAGAGGTAAGAGCTCAAGATATTGATCCTGAAGAGTCTTTAACCTCTCCTCTTTATGCTGCCGATCGAAATGTGAAGTTTAGTGAGATGTCTCTGCAAGAGAAACAGTTAAGTGTTGATGCGGAAAAACTACGTGCTGAGCGTGATGCTTGTGCACTGAAAGAACGTGATTTAGAAATGAGAAAATTAGAGTTACAACAGAAACTTGAGTTACGTAAACTGGAGTTGCAATCTGAAAGGGAGGAAAGAGATTTTCAGTTGAGGAAATTGGAGTTAGAATTGCACGCCCAAACAGTTGAAACTCCACGTCGCGCATCGTCTGTTGAAACCTTGTTTACTGCACCTGTTTTTGATGTTTACAAAAACATTAGACTTGTGCCACTGTTTTTAGAGAAAGAAGTAGAGAAGTATTTCCAACATTTTGAGCGCGTTGCTGAGTCTTTGAAATGGCCAAAAGAATTTTGGACCTTACTGTTGCAATGTGTTTTAGTAGGAAGAGCTCAGGAAGTTTATTCAGCGCTGACTATGGAACAAAGTGGTGATTATGAAATCGTTAAGACTGCTATTTTGCATGCTTATGAACTGGCACCTGAAGCATATCGCCAGAAATTTAGAAGTCATTTTAGGGTTGAAAACTGTTCATATCTTGAGTTTGCCAGAGAGAAGGAAAATTTGTTTGACCGCTGGTGTACTTCAGTAAAAGTGACCACCAAAGAACAGCTTAGAGAATTGATTCTTTTAGAGGAATTCAAAAACTGTGTTCCAAATGCTGTTGCTATGTATCTCAATGAGCATAAAGTCAGTAAAATGTCAGATGCTGCTCTTATGGCAGATGAATTTGTTCTTACTCATCAAATTGCTGTTAATCATTTTAATGATTCAAGTAGATCTAAGTTGAGCGTTTTTGTTAAACCTAAAAAGATGGTTTCACACCAGAATGCGGTGTCAAATTTTCCTGATAATACTTCCGTTACACGTATGAAAGGTGTGATGGTCTGTTTTTATTGTAAGAAGCCAGGACATAAAATCTCAGACTGTATTGCTCTCAAAAAGAAAGAGAAAGGTGTTAAACCTGTTGGTTTAATTTCTACATCAAATGTGAATCATACTCCTGCTCGAGTTAACAAACAGATTGAACAAGTAGATATCACTGAGATGGAGAGTGTTAAACATAGTGTTGATTTTGCACCATTTATCACCGAAGGGACCGTGGCTTTGCCCAATTCGGATGAGACTGTACCTGTACGCATCTTACGAGATACTGGGGCGGGGCAATCTTTTTTGTTGGAAGGACTTTTGCCCTTGTCTGAACGTACTGATACAGGAACACATGTACTGGTTAGAGGACTTGAGATGGCGTTTATGGAAGTTCCACTACACCGCATATATCTTGATTCTAAACTTGTGTCAGGTGAGGTGATAGTTGGAGTTCGTGCTATGCTTCCTGTCTCAGGTGTCACTTTCATCCTTGGCAATGATTTAGCCGGGGGAAATGTTTGGGAAAAGTCAGACACTGGGGTTCCACCTATAGTAGCTTCTGCTGTTGATAAATTAGATGGATCTTCTGACTGTCCGAATTTATACCCTGCATGTGCCATAACTCGAGCAATGGCTAAGAAAAATCTGCCAGATGAAACTGAAAATATTCTCTGTGATACTTTTATCGTATCTGAAAATTCCTCTCAGCCAGAATTAAGTACTGTGTGCACAGATGTGGAAAATGTGATCTATGATCCACATGCTGTTGATGACCATAAGTCTAATCTTCTGTCAGAATGTCCATTTATCTGTGATGACCCTGTTAACACATCTTGTTCTTTATCTCCGCTCTTTAGTGTGACTCGAGATGATCTTATCAAAGCACAGCAGGCAGATGATACTCTTCGAGAATTGTTCTCTTTAGCTCGTGAACAAGACAAGACTTCATCTCCCTTCTATTTTTTTCAAGATGGTTTGCTATATAGACAACAACCTATGAGCTTTGACTTTTCACTCGATCCTAGGATCCAAATTGTGCTTCCACTTGATTTCCGTCAAGACCTCTTAAAACTATCACATCAGAGCATGACTGGACATATGGGGGTACGAAAGACCTATGATAGACTCTTACGAAAATTTTATTGGCCTAGGTGTAAGCGAGATGTGATTAATTATATACGTGCATGTCATACTTGTCAAATGACAGGGAAGCCAAATCAAAAGGTTCCATTAGCTCCTTTACAACCTATTGCTGCAGTTACAACACCTTTTGCACACTTGATTATTGATTGCGTTGGTCCTTTACCGCGATCTAAGGCTGGACATGCATATTTACTTACCGTAATGTGTCAGACTACACGTTACCCTGCAGCTTATCCTCTGAGATCCATTACTTCCAAAGCTATTTTAAAAGCTTTAACAAGCTTCATGTCAATTTTTGGCATTCCGGAAACTATTCAGTCTGACCAGGGTTCAAATTTCATGTCCCGAAACTTTTCTAAGGTCATGCGACAACTTAAAGTTAAGCATAATATCTCAAGTGCCTATCACCCGCAGAGTCAAGGATGTTTGGAGAGGTTCCATCAGACTCTTAAGTCACTTTTGAGGTCGTATTGCGTTGAGCTTGACTGTGACTGGGAGGAAGGTCTACCATGGATGTTGCTCGCCATTCGTGAGGCGGTGCAGGAGAGCATAGGGTTTAGCCCTAATGAGTTGGTGTTTGGACACACTGTTAGGGGCCCTATTGCTGTCTTAGCAGATGAGTGGACGAATTTTGATTCTCCTGAGAATGTCTTAGACTATGTAAGTAGTTTCCGTTACCGACTGTATGAAGCTAGAGCTATTGCTCTACGGAAGTTAGCCAAATCTCAGGGAAAGATGCAGAGGTTGTTCGATCGTAAAGTCAAGTCCAGACAATTTCAAGCAGGTGACCAAGTGCTGGCATTGTTACCTGTGTTGACTACTCCTTTTCAGGCTAGGTTTGCTGGACCGTATACGATCGCGAAGTGTTTTCCAAATAACAACTATTTATTAAATACACCCGATTGTCGAAAGAAAATACAGGTGTGTCATGTTAATTTACTAAAATCTTATGTGACTCCTGTTCCTTCTCTTTTTGTTGATGTTGTGACAGCTACTGAGACCGCAGAAACAAGTGTTTCGGAAACATCTATAGAGGCGGAAGACCATCTAGAAGAGGTGAAAGGTCCCTCTCGAGGAGAAGTAGAAGGCCGGTTGAATAATTCTGAGATTCTTGTTTACTTGGCTCACCACTTGTCTCATCTGTCTGAGTCAGAGAAGGCTGATATAATTGAGGTGGTAAGCTCGTTTCACTCTCTCTTTTCTGATATTCCGACTCGAACTTCTGTCGTTGAGCATGATATTGATGTGGGCACGGCTCAGCCAGTGAAACAACATGCATACCGTGTCAACCCTATCAAAAGGAAGTTACTTCAGAGAGAGGTGGATTATTTGCTTGATCATAACTTGGCGGAACCCAGTTTTAGCTCTTGGAGCTCCCCATGTATTTTAGTGAGTAAACCTGATAGTTCATATCGTTTTTGCACGGATTACAGGAAGCTCAATTCTTTGACAAAACCAGACTGTTACCCTCTACCAAGAATTGATGACTGCGTTGACCGTGTTGGCTCCGCACAATTTGTGAGTAAATTCGATCTCCTGAAAGGTTATTGGCAAGTGCCATTAACATCCCGTGCTAAAGAACTATCTGCTTTTGTAACACCTGATAGGTTTCTGCAGTACACAGTCATGCCTTTTGGCGTTCGAAACGCTCCTGCTACATTTCAGCGGTTAATAAATCGAGTGTTGTCTGGGATGACCGGTTGTGAGGCTTATCTAGACGATGTTGTTTTATACAGTTCTTCTTGGTCGGAACACCTTGATCAAATTAGAGAGCTTTTTGTGCGTCTAGCTAAAGCCAACTTGACTGTCAACCTTGCCAAGTGCGAATTCGGAAAGGCTACTGTGACGTACTTAGGAAAGGTAGTGGGCAGGGGTTGTGTGGAGCCGATTCACGCTAAAGTGAATTCAATCTGTAGTTTTCCCAAACCAACTACCCGTCGTGAGTTACGACGATTCCTTGGGATGGTGGGTTACTACAGGGGGTTTTGTCATAATTTTGCAAGTGTAGTTGCCCCTCTGACTGATTTGTTAAGCCCTAAGAGACCATTTCAGTGGTCAGAGCAATGTCAGTGTTCCTTTGAGAACGCCAAATCCTTATTGGCAAATGCTCCGGTGTTGGCTACTCCTAATTTTGAAAACCCTTTTTTACTTGCTGTTGATGCAAGCGCTTATGGTGCTGGTGCTGTTCTTCTACAGGAGGATTCTAACGCAATCGAACATCCAGTCAGTTACTTTTCAAAAAAGTTCAATCGTCACCAACAAGTGTACTCTACAGTGGAAAAAGAAGCGTTAGCTCTTATTTTAGCCGTTCAACATTTTGAGGTCTATTTGAGCTCTGTATGTGGTCCGATTACAGTATACACCGACCACAATCCGTTGACTTTCTTAGATCGCATGCGCGGTAAGAATCAGAGAATAATGAGATGGAGCCTTATTCTTCAACCTTTCCACTTACAGATTAGGCACATACGTGGCAAGGATAACATAATTGCGGATGCTCTCTCGCGTATGTAGACTGTCCTAGTAGTGTCCGGTACTCTTCTTCTCTCTCTTTTCTTTCTCCTTTATCTCTCTCTGATATCCTAGGGCCCAGGATTCCGGGAGCGAAATGGAGTGGGATTTATTGAGATGAGTATTAAGTGTTGGATATTCACATTAAATGCTTATTTTGCATCAGTTCTATTTTTTGTTATTTCTGTTTTCTTTTGTCGGTTCTTTAGAGAACCTCCTTTTGGATTGGGAGGTGTGACGTCCCTGAGTCTCCTGATCCCATTGGTCCTGGACGTGGGAGTTCCTGATTGGTCTTCCTCATCCTAATTGATAATCAGTTGTGTATAAAAGAGTGTTGTGTCTTGTTTAGAGGGGGCACTCCATGGGGATACTCTCCTCATGAGTGGCTCATTGTGTTTTGCTTACACATGTTGTCAATATTTTGTTTTCCCTTAACCCTAGACTTTTGTTTATTATTATTATTATTGTTACTGTTTGTTATATGTTTAACTCAATAAATCTTATTTTTGAATGAACATTTCCGTTTGATCCCTCTTTTGTGTTATGGCTTGAGCTGGTCGTAACAGGATGCTAGAAATATTGTCAAGAAGTCAATGGAGGACCTCGATTGTACGCATCCTCCAGCCGCTGTGAGTCTTCTCTGCTGAAGGGTTGCCAGGAGTCTTTGGAGTCCACCTGTTGGTTGTAGAACCAGTGGTGCTGGACGGGTTCATACAGCTCAACAACATTCATGCTGAGAACATCAGGGATGCCACACCAAGACCAATAGACTGAAAATATAGTGTTGCCATGTTTTTTAGTACGAAGGAGGCTAAACTGGTGTTTAAAATGCAATGTGAAGACATATTGATTGCAAGGAATACAAGAGTGAGGAAAAATAACCAAGGAATGGAAATATAGGGAACAGCATAATAATGGATCCCCATCCACTCACCAGCTTCACGTACAGATACACACAGAAAAATTTGACTTCTGACAGAAAGGGCAAACCTCGCAGAGTTATACACTATGTGGTCATGTCCGAAGTAACTGAATCTACCAGGAGCTGAAATCCTTTAAGCCAGGTGTGCCAAAACCTGCTCCGAGCAATCAAGTGTACTCCAAAGTTCAGCTTCAGGCCTAATCAAGCACACCTGAAGCAACTAATTAAGGTCTTCAGGAGCCCTTAAAATTAAAGGCAGGGTGTTTGATTAGGGTTGGAGCTAAACTTTGCAGGATATTCGATCGCCAGGAGCAGGGTTGGGTGGGCTTTGTGATTAAAGATCATCTGATGGGGAATTTTGAAATATTTAGAAAGATCACAGTGGTGGTGAATGAATTATTTTAATGTAACTTTAAGTATTTAAACACCTGTTAGACAAGAAAATTCAGTTTGGACACACACTAGTCATTGTTCTTTATAAAGATTTTTTTCAAATTTTACAGTCTATCATAAATCACACAAATATAATAATGCAGTTTATGTAATGACCAAAAATGCAAACCAGTCAGAATCCTTATTTGAGATTTCAACAAGTTTTTCCAACAAATGGTCATTCAAATTTTGGAATAGGCCTATAAGTAGTTTATACCTTTTTTCTTTTGTCATTTTGCAATGCCTTATAAAATAAACAACAATCTACACCAAAATGTTGCAATTAACAGGCTGCAATTTCTGCCTAAATAAAGGTTTAAGTATTGATTGCTATTTTTTGTTAAAATTATTACAAATTTTAAGAATTTCAAGGTCTTATGAGCCTCTCAGTTTTTGGCTTCTAGAGTGCTTTGGGGATAATAGTTTCTGGTTATAATAATGAAACCTAAAAATATATATTTTTTTATGGTTACAAAAAGAACCTACAAGAGAACACTTCAAGAACATTCTATTACATTTCCGTAATTTATGTAATGGTTGCATGCATTCAAAATGTGGAATGTTCTTAGTATAAAACTGGTTCATAAAAATAGTTTTTACTAAAAAGAATTGAAGGTTAAACTACAGTTCCTGAGGCTCAGTGGTAGAGCATTTCATTCATGGGTTCAATTCCCAGGGATCACACATACTGGTAAAAAACATAAAACCTGAATGCACTCTAAGTCGCTTTGGATAAAAGCATCATGTATACATAAAATAATATGACATTCTTTTTATGATGTTATTAGCTGGATAAAGTGCAATAACTTAAGTTCAAGCTAAGCTAATTTCATCTCAGATAACAATTTATCAAACATTTCTAATAGTTTTTGCAAAGAAAAACAAAATTAAACAAAACATCACTGACTCACTTCCAGGAGTTTCCCTGGAGTGTCCAGACAGCACTACCTAATATATGGACCGATAACACCTGGAGCAAAGGGCTCCTCATAGCACGCAATCTTCTACATCAAATGATCTGATCACAATCCAGCTGATACATTAGAAATGGCCACAACCTTTATTGACCAAGATGTCAGGGGATTTCCTAGATACACTGGAGATTTCTATAAATATGTCTGCAAAGTTTTAAAATTGACCTAGAAGCTGTTTTCACTGATTTCCTCACCAGGATAGTTCACATATAAACTTCAAAGAGCTTGATAAGATACAAAATGTTCAAAGACGTGTTCAAAAAGACAGCTCTACAATACACAAGAGTTTCATTGTTAATGTCTAAAACAGCATAGGAAGGCAAAAACGACAAGTGCTCATTGATTGACAGGCATCACACATACCAAAAATAGACATAATCGCAGCAAATGGTTTGGTAAACTTTCACACAGTATATGGTTGTTGGTCTGGTTAAGTTCCTATAAAGGCAAGATGTAGCCTGGGATGGGCTGCTTGCGTTCCTGCACAGGAACGGTGTCTTCTCTCATTCGGAGGGGTCTGTGGCAGTCCGAGTCATTGAGAGCTGGGTAATGCTGTCGGTAACATAAGTATGCTAAGGCCAAACCGAGGAGGGATCCCACCAACACATCTGGGAATGAACGGGTGATCATGTATTTGCCTTGAAACTGTATATGAAGGTAGGGCAGTGATGATGGCATTAAAATCTCACCTTGCCAGTGATGTTTGTAGTCACATGTTCTGGAAAGGGCGATAATGACGGCGAGGAGGAGCGGGGTGAGGAAGGCACACAACCTCCAGGCTGTACCACGGCCTACTCGGCTGAAACAGTGCAGCTTCCCAGCCAAGTACAGGGCAGTGAAGCCCAGACCAGCAAACGCAACTACGACAAGGAAAAATGTTGTGAGTCACAGGCAGTGGAACATTCTGACAATATAAAGCTGGATTTTATTCTGAAAATAAAATCCAAAAAAGCTATTACTGGTGTAGTAGTTGTTGAAAAATCATCTTAGCATTACACGAATAAGTTACATTTTAAAATATATTCAAACAGAAAAGAGAATTGCAATAATATTTCACAATATTACTGTTTTTACTGCATTTTTGGTAAGAATAAGAAACTTTTAAAAACAAAAAGAAATCGTACTGACCCCAAACTTTTGAACAGTAGTATTGTTAAATTAAATTAATTTATATAATAGTTATAATTTTTTAATTAAATTTACTTAAAATTATATAGATTTTTGAGTGTATTTAGGGCATAAAATAAGTTTAAAGTCCACATGATACCTAAATGAACCCCATTTACCTCTTTAATACATCTCTCTGTTTTTATTGTGGATGACTCATTGGTGCAGTTATTAAAAAAAAAAAAGTAAAAAAATATAATTAAAAAAAAATTATATATACACATATATATTAGGGCTGGTAAGCGATTAAAATGTTTAATCTAATTACATGATGTGGTGATAAATTAATCGCACATCAAATTTGGAGAAATTACTCACAAAAGATCATTTAAAGTCATTGTTGTGTAAAGCATCAAACAGAGATTACAAAAGGTAGGTTCAGCAAGTAATATTTTGTTTAATAAAATTTATTACATATACTCTGTTGACCATGTGAATAAATGACGGAATTGTCATTTTTGGTTGGGTGAACTAGAACTTTAATAAAAAATATTTTTAATTTTATTATTACTATGAAAATATGAAATGTATTTAATGAATTGATACTCTAAATAATAAACTAAAACTGCCAGTAGGTGGTGGTAATGTCTTAATGATTAAGTCATCGAGACATTTATTCATTCATTTGATTCGTTCAAATGGCTGATTTATTCATGAGTGAAGTAAATGGTTCTTTATGAATGGTTCATTGAATCATTAAGCTTGTGACATCAAAGAAACGTGAGAGCTTGGAGCAGACGACTCCTTGTGCTTTTGAATTGCTCTCGGGGTACTTTGATGTCATACATCGATCGGTCTGTGCAGCGCCACTTCAAATCCAACGCCAACTATGGCCAATGGTTCAACATGCCAAATGGTTCACCCAGTTTGTTCAAAACGTGGATTAAGAAATGAAATGCTGCTGTGGGTTGCTCTTAGATTAACAATTCTGCTTTGTCTTTATCTTCTGGTTGGCAAAATTGAGTAAAACAGACAACATTGTGTCTAAAATAACACAATATTAACTTAATGAACTATTGTATAATATTGTATCACATTTGTACTTGTGTGATACTGCACTTAGCCTACAGCTCATGTGATATTTCTTAGCTATGTGATGTAAATATGAGACACAATCTCAAATGGGCATTTTGCCCCATATCTTGAATTTTAGGGATATTCTCTAGGCGCCATCACAGAGTAAGTTGTTGCCCTGCCCCATATTAGTCATCAATTGACTGTATGAAATGGCAGATGATCCACATAGGTCTGGTGCGAGGAAAGTGCGTTAAATGCGCTAATTTTAACACATTATTTTTCTCCATAATTCATTAATCTAATTAACGCGTTAAATTACCAGCCCTCGTATATGTGTGTGTGTGTTGGTCATTGTAATCTTTTTATAAAATAATTTTTACAATCCAATCAATTTCAGGCAGACACATTATATGTCGGATTCCAGATGTAAAAGTTTGTAAATAGTGTTTCATGGTGACTAAAAAAAATGGCCACTAAATAAACCCAGCAGCTGCTCTTACAGGAAGAGTGTCCACTTGGAAAGCTCTTCCTGCCCTCCATTACTACATCCGGGTCACCGCTACAGTGAAGCTCTGGGTTCATTTGGCCATCCGGGAAACAACGGTAGAAGAAATCAGGTCGTGGCCTGGTAGGGAGAGAGAAAAATATACATTTATTGGGAAAAAGAGCTATGCCTGACCATTATGTAGTCCCCTCTAATAGGATTTTCTAGGTTTCCAATATTCCAAATTCCATTTTCTATGCTTAATGGGAGATGCTCAAAACATAATATAAATGTATCAAGGGGCAAAGTTAACAGTGTTATAGGATTAAGATCACTCACCTGCCCACAGCTAGCTTGATTGCATTAGTGAAAACTCCATTCAACACCAGGGTCAAAGTCACGGCTGTGCCATACAAACAACAAACAGAGACAATAACACTCAAGAGTATGAGATCATCATTTGATCATTGATCATATATATATATATATATATACATACAGTAAGGTGCAACAATGCACAAACAATTTTCACATATTTCTTACCTAAACATGCCTCTTTCACATCTCCCCTTCCACCTTTTTTCAATAAGGCAAGTAAGAAAATAATCACCAATGGAGTCAAAAGGACGATAGACTGTTTCAAGATGTTAATCAGAGAAAAACACTAATGAGATTCACCACTATCATCATCACACAAATGCATTTTATATTCAGATGATTTTCCGTGGCTGAACAGGAGTTGTAAGCACTTACAAACATGAGGCGGGTGGGAACGCGGTCCTGTTTGACGGGATGGAACTTATAGAGCCAGAGTTCCTCTGGCTGGATCTCACGGCTGAAAGGAGGAAGCTCCTCAGTCACGCTAAAAGAGCATAATAACAGCCTGAGAGAACAATCCTCATCTCCACAAAACAGACAAACACAGGCACAGCTCAAGAGACTGGAAAATCTTCCCACACAGCTGCAACAGGACCTGCCGCTCGCTTTACTGGGCCACAGCTCTTTAAAACTGAACAAAAGACTAACATAACAGCTTATGATTGGTTAGATCTGTCAAACCCACTGAAGTCCCGGCAAAATGTAACTGAAGATTTATAGCTTTTTTTTAATCAAGTACTTACAGAAAAACACCTAAAAGCAGCAGCCGCACAATAACCTCTGCAATAAAGCCATTATCAAAACTCTTCCTCATCTTTGGTCCTGGTTTGTCATCGAAGACACCTCCAACTTAAACCTGGAAAAAGTGGAAGACGATTGTTGCATTAAGCTGAAATCATAAATTCATATTCAGATACAAAGATAGAAATTAATATCTGGGAATTTAACCCACATAATCTTTAAAGCCAACAACCTTCCAACGCAATGGGGAATGTGACACTTCAACTGGTTAGTATTATAATCCCCAAACAGAAAGAAAAGAAACCACTAGTGTTATTTAAAAGGGGATTTAACATTACATTTATTGTGCCTCCAGCACAGAACCCTGTTAAAAAGTCCAGTTTAAGATGGGATCTGGTTTCTAGCCAATTTATGATGGTCATTACAAGCTGGTTGACCAGTTACTATGTTTCAAAACCCAACCTGACCACAAATTATAAACAGCTAGTAGTTGTTAAGTTGCTGGTCACCAAATAATACCCACCTTGGATCAGCTAGAAACCATCTCTAACCTGTTTAACCACCTTATGATGGTACGAACAAGATGGTTTATACTACAGTTTGAACCAGTTTAAACAATATGCCAGGTTTGTTGCTGGTCTAAAACTTAAACCAACTAGAAATCCGCTACCACGTTTCACAACACAGCTAGATTAAGCACAGTTTTTTCTCTCCAGCACATTAGTAGAGATCGATATTTCTACAACTAGAGAGTGTCTCACGGAAGATAAACAGATTATCTATAAAATGTGCACGACCCTCCGCGACACATCTGTGATATTTGCTTACGAACATTTCCGCAAACACGACATCGCGCATCCTCTGTCTTTTGTCTGCAGTTCGGAGTTGAATACCGACCTTCGGATTCTTTCCTTTTCCGTCTAAACCGTTGCCTTGTCGGCTGTTGAGAGCAGCCACCGGAGCAGAATTTCGTGATGTCTATCATATATACTTGACATGTCCAGCAGCAGCTGAGCGTCGTACTGAGCAGCTATGAAGAGAGCTCTGACATTAACACGTCAGTCCTTTTCAGGTATGGCCGAGTCGCGAAGGAATCGTTCGTTTGAACCGGTTCTTTTTACTGATTCGATCGAGCCGCTTTGAAGAGCCTTTGTGAATAAAGGGAGGTTATGAATGACTGATGACTTTGAGGTTCATTTCAAAAGTGAAAATGTTGCTATTTTAAAATCTAATACCAGAGTAAGTTCAAGTATTGTTTCATATTCATATTCACTTCCCATAAAACTAGCTATTCTCAGACCATCTATCGTATTATAAAAAAAATTATGCAAAAAAGCCAAGCATTCTGCTATAAATTCTACAATGTCACACTGACTTAATGGAGATATTGTTTTTTGAGTAAATTAATGGAAAACTTTGTGATAAACGTTACTTTTGTAAACACGACGCGAGGACTGTATCATTGAATCACGAACGTTCAAAAGAATCGATTCGGACATATCAGTCGTAGCTCATCATATGAATCTTACGCCCTCTAGAGACAGCCACAGCCCCATCTCTCGACATTTAATGCACATGCAAATTTCCTTAACCTCTGGACCCGATTCAAAGTAAACGTATTCAAAAATATGTAACCTCCCAGCCGGCAGTTCAACGTTGAACTACCTTACTATTTTGCAAATTGGATCAACGTTGAAATCCCGACGTTGATTCACCGTTGAAATCGCGACGCTGTTTCAACGTCTTACCTTGCACCGTGTATAAATACACAATTGTATGTTCAAGTAGATCCTAGTTTGCATTTAGATCAACACTGTATAGGCAAGGCTAAAAATCAAATGACTGGCAGCAAGGGCTTTACTATCAACTTCAATAAACTATCACATGCTCAAAATTGTAAAACAGTAGTTTTATTTTGGAAACATACTGTATAAAACAGATGAAAAAAATCCCAAACTTTATTATGCAGAGTATGCATGGATGTATTGTTAAAAACATGTAGTAGAACAATCCAAATACAATATTTAAGGGTTTTTGTAAAATGATTTTGCATTATCAATGCATATTTTTTGCAGCACTTGCAAGACAAACCCTTGTACCTTTATGACTGAAACCAGGGGATCTTTTATTTTGGTGGAAAACTACAGTTTCTGTAAAAAACATGTTTTAGTAATGTGTCTCATTACAAGAGATGTGTACATTTGTACAGTGAACATGTGTTGCACCTTCAACCAGTTGATTTCAAACGGGTCCTCTTTACCGTGGGGCATGCAGAATGAGATTTCTACCGAAGGGGCCTCTAAAATGTTAGAACCAACAGCCACGTGCATACAGTGTGGTTGGGCTTCGGGTGATCCTTAAAGGGACAATAAGTAACTTTTTAGGTATTTTATTATCTAAAATCAATATTTTTATTCATAAATATGCCCTCAATGGTGTACAAATACCTATGCCAATGTTTAAACTAATCCTCATAAATGAAGAATTTATTATCTTTATATACATGGGACGGGTAGGTCGACGGAGGCTTCCATGTAGTTCCGCCATCTTGCAAAACTATAATAGCAGAGAGGGACAAAAAGTACTAAGCCAACGCGTTTCCACAACGCGTTATCGGTCAGAGCCAGAAACGCAGGTGCAGAGCAGTGAGAGGCGCTTGAAACTGCACCGGCAAGTTTAAGTCTGGATTGCATTCTTATTATGGACCATACATATGCCGCGCCACAGGAGAAGAAAACATCGTCGCCAAAACGAAGTGCTATTAGAAGACATCCTGTCAAAGCTTTTTGGTACATATTGCCTACCGTAGATGCAACGCGCATTTGAAAAAGCGAGGCGCTGGAGAGCAAAATTAGTTTGAATGCAAAATACAATTTCACCACTAGATGGGAGTAATTCCTACTTATAGTCCCTTTAAAAGTGTCCCAGCGCTAGGTCCTTTCTGACGCTGTCCCCTCCACTCTCTCCCACTTGTGCACTTTCTGTACCGTCCTGTATAAACATCTACATTTAATCATTTAACAGATGCTTTTATCCAAAGCGACTTACAAATGAGAACAATAGAAGCAGTCAGGTCAACAAGAGAACAACAACAGTATAAAAGTGCCATGACAAGTCTCAGTTAGTGTAGTACAGAACACATAGCCAGGTTTTTTTTTTTTTTTAAGAAAAGAAGGAAAAGGGCTAGTATTAGTTGGTTAAGTTCTGGTGAAAAAGATGAGTCTTTAGATGTTTCTTGAGGATGAGTAAAGCCTCAGCTGTACGAATTGAAATTGGGAGGTCATTCCACCAGCTAGGCACAGTCCAGGAAAAGGTCCGTGAGAGTGATTTTGAACTTCTTTGGGATGGCACCACAAGGCATCGTTCACTTGCAGAGCGCAAACTTCTGGAGGGCACTAAGATTTAACCAGTGAGTTTATGTATGTTCACAATGTTTCACAATAACTTTGATATTGTGAAATATATTTAACTGAAAACTGAATGCAAAATAAATCACAGAATATTTTCACTTTACAGTTCAGTAACAGTGAGGTTGGAAACAAAGTTGACAATACTATTCATTTAACACTTATTTAATGTATTCAGATGAAAATGTACAATATTAACAAATTATTCACAAGCAGTGTTTTCAGAGCCCCAAGTTACACTGTTTTAATCAGAACACTAGCAATACAGTGTAGTAAAATTAGTAAATTTTTTTATTAAACTAAGCACAATCAAAACCTATCACAAAAGATCAATGAATCTCTACCAGAAGTGACAGTGCAATGTAGCAGATGAACAATTTCTTACCAATGTTTCAAGAACAAGCTGGATCCTTGATGACTCTACAAGGGGAAAGAAGAAATGGTTTACTGAAAAGTTCTTAAAAAGCAGGATTTCATTTTATACCATTTCTTTAAACCATTGGTTCTCAAACTTTTTATACCAAGTACCACTTCAGAAAATATTTATTATTAAATATTAAGTTCCACCATAATGAGCAACATTAAATTTCAGCAGCGTAGTAGGCCAAACTATTCAGCTACAGCTCTACAGTTAAAAAATGTTTTATTCTAATAAGAATATTAATTGTTGTCAGCCACTTTACCATGGGAAATACAGTTTGAACATTAACACTACACTGTGCTTACATACAGGTAAATGAAAAAAAAGTTTAAATTAAAATGTAATTTTAAATGTAATTATGTAACAAAAGTTACAAAACTGTACTGTACATTAACTGTAACATACTTAAATGTGCAAAAAAAAAAAAAACTTATTCAAAGATTAAATTAAAATGTATTAACATTAATTAGTTTAATTTAGTGATTCACCTGCATAACAACTAGAGGGGGCCTGACACTTTGAGAACCATGGCTTTAAACAATCCTATTTTTTTTTTTTTTTCATTTTCATTAAAATTATATTATTTAAATACTTATTTAAACATTTGCACTTATATGTTTCAGAAAACACTTTGAAACTTTTATTAGAATAAAAACATATATAACACACCTAATGCATGAGATTCATATCAGGAAAATGTGGAAAAATCTCTAAGACAGATATTAACACATAACTTACCAGCAACACATTAGGTGAGCATCTAACTTGATCATCTGTGATAAAGCAATGCAAAAATACACACGGTTATTTATTTATCTGCAGGTTACATGTCCTTTAAGCTACCCATTTGTAAACTCTGGTTATACTTTACTATTTTCAGAAGATAATAAAGATAGCGATTTTCTTACCTAATTTTGCCAGTATGTTTGCAGGACCTCGCAGAACACATCGGACCCTTCTTGTGTTCACAGTTAGACGTTCACAGTTGATAGACGTTCACAGTTTTTTTTCTCCATTGACATGTCACGACTCAAATTCGCTCAAAAAAAAAAAATATAGGCAAATATTATATAATTTGGGACCGACCGAGCAGTCAGTTATAACGAGCAGCAGCTCACAGTCAGCCAAGTAGCCTCACTCACAGAAAGACGACAATAACGGTCATATTTTTAAATGTACGTAGAAAGGCGCGAACAGATTCATTGTCCAGTTTTCTGAATGACAGCCAGATTAACCAATCATGATCGAAGTAATAAAATAAAACTACCAATGGGAGTTGTTTCAGTGTGATAAAGCAGCGAAATGTATAGTTTTATTGTTGTTAATGATGATAATATTTAACGTATACCTTTAGATTTTAGAATAGGTATCATGACTAAAATATTTTAAAATGCTATTAAAATAATAATTTAATTAATTTAAATAATGTAATATAAATAATTTAAAAGCTTGTTAACCTTTTTCAACCATTTAGCATTAAACATTTTTAACGTTGTTTCATTAAAACAACTGACCTTATTTCAACCATATTTCAACGTTGAAAGTTGGTCATGTGCTGGAAGTTTTTCAACTATTCAGCTTTAAAAGTTGAATCAACGTTGTTTCAACGTTAAAACCTGGGCTACATTTAGCAAAGCTTTATTATACACCACTAAATATGTGACGGCGCCAATTACGGCAAACTCAATTCAGATGCGGATTCAAAGAAACACTTGAACATTCATTACAGTTTATTGAAGTCAAACCAGGCAAGTCTGAAAACGTTTAAATCTGTGGAATGTTACTTAAAGTACTCTCAGAATAAATTATGAATTCTGAAGAAATACATCTCAAAAGTTGGTCAAATAAAATACAAGAAATGTACAAAATGTTTCTAAGTTCACAAACATTCAGAAGCAATTTTACAAGCATTCGTGTGACAATACAATATGAAAGTTGTGTTTTTTTTTTTTTTAGCTTTCAGCTATGTACAGTTGATCAAGCATCATTCTCTTACACAATGCAATGACACAGGCTACATAACATAGCCAAATAAATTTCTATCCATGATTAGAAAACTTGAAAAAGACATACATTCTACCCAAGCCATATCATTTAGGATACGTTTTATTCAGTTGGAGTGTGAGATGTGATTCAATGTGCATGGTGAAAAATATTACAATATCACATTAATCTTTACACAAACTCTGTAACTCAGTAGCAAGAATTAGTAAACAGTCTATTTAAAAGGAATGTGAAATCAGTACACAGAAATCAGTACACAGAAATCAAAGTGTAAGCTGGTAGGACACCACCTTTAGTAAATTTAGTTAAGCAACACAAAGAACATGCTCGGATAGCACAAAATGATAATAACACCTTCAAATACACAAAAAATGTACACAAAGTACAGTGCACTGACACCAAACACTGGAATCAATGGAGGTAATACACTTTTAACATTTGATGTGGCTTAATCGATATAGCAACAAAATCAATCACAGTCAGATCAGGGATTGAACCACTGCATAAACAAATGTCGCTTAAGAAAATGAAATTTCCACGAGGGTTCAAACAATTTCTAGTGATCATCTGTATCTGATTAAACATGTAAATGAAGGCCAAATAAAGAAAATACAAATGATAGAATAAGTAAAAAATTATAGTACTGACAGAGACCAGGCAAAACGTGCTTTGCATTCTGCCAAATGCATTTTCTTGATATTTTACATTATAAACATTAGGGCAAACATTGGCGATTCAGGAACAAAAGTGCCTACGACTTCTAAAAAAAATAAAAGTAAGCTATATAAAAATAAATGTAAACTATAAAAATATAACATATCGGAACATAAACACAAAAATTACAGAAACCCTTTTCTGCCACAGAACAATAAAATAAAAAGGTAATTGTGATTTTTTTTATCTTATAATTCTGACTTTGTTAAAAAAAAAAAAGTCATAATTGTAAGACACAAACTCAAAATTCAGACTTAAAAAAAAAACAACATTCCAAACTGTGAGATAAAAAGTCACAGTTAAACGTTTTATTCTATGACAGAAACAGGCTTCCATACAAAAGAGAACCAAAATGCCTTCCATGTTTTCAAAGATGCAGATGCAAGTAAGAGCATACAGTATTTTCATAAACATATAAATCTGTTTGGCAGTCAAATCGTCAGAATTCCTTAAATTTGCCGTCAAATGCAAGAATCCATACAGACATCCACAAATAACACTCCATTGCGAGACAAAAAAAATAACAAATACAGACTTTAACAAAGGCAAAATGGACACGATTCAAGTAAAATGAAAACTTGCAGCACTTTCCCTCCTTTCCATAAAGTGACAAACATACTGGTGGTGCCATAATACTTGTACTGTGGTCTATAAAAACGTTAAAGTGAAATGACTAACAAGTATGTATACAAAGCCCATGTGCCGAAGCCGCCGAGATCGATTCTTCATCTGTGCAAACTGTGGCACAGCACGGCCGCACAGCTACCAGTAACAAGGGAGTAACAGCTTCACTTTACAGCACAGGCATCAACACTACGGAGTTAAGTAGATTCACATCAAGTACAGTCACAGAGAGGATTATGCTATACTCTGCCGTAAATCATACAGCCCTCCCACGTTACATGACAGTTCGGTTTTAGCGAAGTAGCATGTTAATACAACCGAACGTAACCAGTGGTAAAGGAGATAAACCAAAGTGTGCAGGTTAAGGTACAATTTGATCCCTTTGAAATGAGTCTCGACTGCACAGCAATATGAATCTCAACTACTGAAAACAAAACAAAAGAAAACGGATTATTTTCACACTCGTAAACAATTCGTAAACAAAAAAATGGAGAAAAAAAGAAAAACCATGTTGATTAAAGATCATACTCGCAGTCTCACAACAAGTCCTGCTCAGAAACATGATATGGGTTTCTCTTTGTTGATATACACACTGGCAACTGTTCGATACTCACAATGGTAAATATTTGTTTAAGACACATGGCAGTGTTGGAGTTTATGTGGCTTAACTCTACACCATCAAACGCTATCGTTTGTACACATCAGAACTGATCTTCTCGGGTGACTGATAGTTATTTCTAACACTTATAAATCTGAATTATGCTGCGTTCTTGTTACTCGAAGGACCGAAAGATGATGGCAATACAGTATCGACCAAGCAATAATGCAGTTTTGCTGACAAAAAGGGCACATTTACAATACGATTAGTGATATCAAATTGACTAATACAGACGAATAATACTGTACATTGTGAATGGATGTAAACATTGACATAAATATATTAATGATTATATATCTTACAAATCACAAACTCATTTGAATAGGGCGGCATTTGAACAAACCTCGTATGTGTTTTGAATCATTCTCGTTTTTTTGGGGGGTATTACCACGACAGGTTCATATTCAGAAATGTAGTGAAATCCTACCGGTGAGGGGCGAATGTTTGAGCCCGACGCATATTTCAACAGTCTTTGCTATTTACATGAGGTACATAAAGTTCTTGCTTTAAAGTGTTTATGGAGTGTTTTTGAGTACCATAGATGTGAGAACCGACTTTGCCGCTGAAAGGCATTGTTTTAACAATGCCTTAAGGCAGGTTTTTGCCTGAATGGTGCACGTCTGAAAAACAGTGAGAATTAGCTGTGAAATTTTGCCTACAAAACCAGAAATGAGTAGCTTACATTGCTAAATAAGCCTGTATGAATTTGTCATGAGGTCGTATGTTGGAAAAATTCATACCAGCTGCTGTAGATTTGGAATGAATCAAACCAGTTTATAAAGTCCACTTGGTTTAATTGTACAGTGGACCACCTAGCTGCATGTATCTACTCCACGGTTTGTTGTAGTTTGAAATTTCATGCACTTTGATGTGGTTTTCAATGCTTCCTCTGTGCTTTGGCCCAATCACTCTCCCTCTCCCTCTTCGTCGTCGTCCTCTTCCTCTGTGTTGCCGTCGCCCTCCTCTCCGGGTTCTAGGACTTCCTTCTTTACAGGGACCTGGCTAGGGCTAACCTGAGGCCCTAAGGGTCTCTGGGGGTCGTGGTTTGAGCAGCAGGGCCGGTTGTCGAGGGCAGACACTACCAGCTGTCCTCTCTCATGCACTCGGCAGAAGGAGGCGGGGCAGAAGTGGCAGAAGGAGGTGGCATTGCGCTGACATACGCTGCACTGATGCCAGGGGCATTCCCATCGCCCTGAGACACACAGAAGAAACAAAATCAATCATAAAACATCAAAGTGGCTCAAGAGAGAACTTTTGCTGCCCTCATACTGGCAATTTCTTTCTTATTAATAGATTATGATTGGCAACATCTCAAATTGTCAGTTGGATTAACTTATTATAAGATGTAGGGGTAAATGGGTCAACAGCAAATTAGAAAAAAATCTTATAAAAATCCAGTGTAAAACACGTTTTTTTTTTCCTCCTGAAAAACATCATACCATTTTCAAAAAAGTTGAATAACTAAAAATGTCATGTGGAGTAACCATCAAGTAAAAAATTTTTTTCTTAATTTCCTCACACCCTGAACACATGCAGCTGAACAAATCTTTAAAAAGATTTTTTTTTTTAAAAATTGTAGATGTAAAATATTATTTACAAAAATCATAAATTAATTCGTAAATATGTTTTTGGACCACATGACATTTTACAACATGAACTAACCTTGTTTTTTCATAAAAATGTCAACTGATCTGATATTTTAAGAAACTATGAAACAAAAATGAGGATCTGTATCTATGTTCTTTCCATTATGTTGGTTGCACCATATGACATGGTTTTGTACACGGTGTTATGGAAATTTTTAGTTTTGTTAATTTGGCATTGATTGCATTAATCTCATTTAGGTATCTTTTCATATACATATATATATATATATATATAATATATATATAATATATATATATATATATATATATATATATATATATATATAATATATATATATATTTTGTGTATATATATATATATCTTTTATATATAGTCCATAGGGACACTGAGTTCTTTGTGTAACCTGTGCATGTAACTGCTTTAGGCTGAA